>NC_092157.1:420000-720000 GCF_045791955.1 Oncorhynchus clarkii lewisi
GTGTGTTGACAATGGCCTTCTGAAGAGTAACAACTTGATCTGTCCAGAAGACTACATCACAGGACTGAACCCGCTCATCAAAGCCCCCAGAGGTACAGTAGTATGCCCCTCAAAGCCCCCAGAGGTACAGTAGTATGCCCCTCAAAGCCCCCAGAGGTACAGTAGTATGCCCCTCCCTCAAAGCCCCCAGAGGTACAGTAGTATGCCCCTCCCTCAAAGCCCCCAGAGGTACAGTAGTATGCCCCTCAAAGCCCCCAGAGGTACAGTAGTATGCTCCTCCCTCAAAGCCTCCAGAGATACAGTAGTATGCCCCTCAAAGCCCCCAGAGGTACAGTAGTATGCCCCTCAAAGCCCCCAGAGGTACAGTAGTATGCCCCTCAAATCCCTAAGAGGTACAGTAGTATGCCCCTCCCTCAAAGCCCCCAGAGATACAGTAGTATGCCCCTCAAAGCCCCCAGAGGTACAGTAGTATGCCCCTCAAAGCCCCCAGAGGTACAGTAGTATGCCCCTCAAAGCCCCCAGAGGTACAGTAGTATGCCCCTCCCTCAAAGCCCCCAGAGGTACAGTAGTATGCCCCTCAAATCCCCCAGAGGTACAGTAGTATGCCCCTCAAAGCCCCCAGAGATACAGTAGTATGCTCCTCAAAGCCCCCAGAGGTACAGTAGTATGCCCCTCAAAGCCCCCAGAGGTACAGTAGTATGCTCCTCAAAGCCCCCAGAGGTACAGTAGTATGCCCCTCAAAGCCCCCAGAGGTACAGTAATATGCCCCTCCCTCAACGCCCCCAGAGGTACAGTAGTATGCTCCTCAAAGCCCCCAGAGGTACAGTAGTATGCCCCTCCCTCAAAGCCCCCAGAGGTACAGTAGTATGCCCCTCCCTCAAAGCCCCCAGAGGTACAGTAGTATGCCCCTCAAAGCCCCCAGAGGTACAGTAGTATGCCCCTCAAAGCCCCCAGAGATACAGTAGTATGCTCCTCAAAGCCCCCAAAGGTACAGTAGTATGCCCCTCCCTCAAAGCCCCCAGAGGTACAGTAGTATGCCCCTCCCTCAAAGGCCCCAGAGGTACAGTAGTATGCCCCTCCCTCAAAGCCCCCAGAGATACAGTAGTATGCTCCTCAAAGCCCCCAGAGGTACAGTAGTATGCCCCTCAAAGCCCCCAGAGGTACAGTAGTATGCCCCTCCCTCAACGCACCCAGAGGTACAGTCGTATGCTCCTCAAAGCCCCCAGAGGTACAGTAGTATGCCCCTCAAAGCCCCCAGAGGTACAGTAGTATGCCCCTCAAAGCCCCCAGAGGTACAGTAGTATGCCCCTCAAAGCCCCCAGAGGTACAGTAGTATGCCCCTCCCTCAAAGCCCCCAGAGGTACAGTAGTATGCTCCTCAAAGCCCCCAGAGGTACAGTAGTATGCCCCTCAAAGCCCCCAGAGATACAGTAGTATGCCCCTCAAAGCCCCCAGAGATACAGTAGTATGCCCCTCAAAGCCCCCAGAGGTACAGTAGTATGCCCCTCAAAGCCCCCAGAGGTACAGTAGTATGCCCCTCAAAGCCCCCAGATGTACAGTAGTATGCCCCTCCCTCAAAGCCCCCAGAGGTACAGTAGTATGCCCCTCAAAGCCCCCAGAGGTACAGCAGTATGCCCCTCAAAGCCCCCAGAGATACAGTAGTATGCTCCTCAAAGCCCCCAGAGGTACAGTAGTATGCCCCTCAAAGCCCCCAGAGGTACAGTAGTATGCCCCTCAAAGCCCCCAGAGATACAGTAGTATGCTCCTCAAAGCCCCCAGAGGTACAGTAGTATGCCCCTCAAAGCCCCCAGAGGTACAGTAGTATGCCCCTCAAAGCCCCCAGAGGTACAGTAGTATGCCCCTCCCTCAAAGCCCCCAGAGTTACAGTAGTATGCCCCTCCCTCAAAGCCCCCAGAGGTACAGTAGTATGCCCCTCCCTCAAAGCCCCCAGAGGTACAGTAGTATGCCCCTCCCTCAAAGCCCCCTGAGGTACAGTAGTATGCTCCTCAAAGCCCCCAGAGGTACAGTAGTATGCCCCTCAAAGCCCCCAGAGGTACAGTAGTATTCCCCTCAACGCCCCCAGAGGTACAGTAGTATGCCCCTCCCTCAAAGCCCCCAGAGTTACAGTAGTATGCCCCTCCCTCAAAGCCCCCAGAGATACAGTAGTATGCTCCTCAAAGCCCCCAGAGGTACAGTAGTATGCCCCTCAAAGCCCCCAGAGGTACAGTAGTATGCCCCTCAAAGCCCCCAGAGGTACAGTAATATGCCCCTCCCTCAACGCCCCCAGAGGTACAGTAGTATGCTCCTCAAAGCCCCCAGAGGTACAGTAGTATGCCCCTCCCTCAAAGCCCCCAGAGGTACAGTAGTATGCCCCTCCCTCAAAGCCCCCAGAGGTACAGTAGTATGCCCCTCAAAGCCCCCAGAGGTACAGTAGTATGCTCCTCAAAGCCCCCAAAGGTACAGTAGTATGCCCCTCCCTCAAAGCCCCCAGAGGTACAGTAGTATGCCCCTCCCTCAAAGCCCCCAGAGGTACAGTAGTATGCCCCTCCCTCAAAGCCCCCAGAGATACAGTAGTATGCTCCTCAAAGCCCCCAGAGGTACAGTAGTATGCCCCTCAAAGCCCCCAGAGTTACAGTAGTATGCCCCTCCCTCAAAGCCCCCAGAGGTACAGTCGTATGCTCCTCAAAGCCCCCAGAGGTACAGTAGTATGCCCCTCAAAGCCCCCAGAGGTACAGTAGTATGCCCCTCAAAGCCCCCAGAGGTACAGTAGTATGCCCCTCAAAGCCCCCAGAGTTACAGTAGTATGCCCCTCCCTCAAAGCCCCCAGAGGTACAGTAGTATGCTCCTCAAAGCCCCCAGAGGTACAGTAGTATGCCCCTCAAAGCCCCCAGAGATACAGTAGTATGCCCCTCAAAGCCCCCAGAGATACAGTAGTATGCCCCTCAAAGCCCCCAGAGGTACAGTAGTATGCCCCTCAAAGCCCCCAGAGGTACAGTAGTATGCCCCTCAAAGCCCCCAGATGTACAGTAGTATGCCCCTCCCTCAAAGCCCCCAGAGGTACAGTAGTATGCCCCTCAAAGCCCCCAGAGATACAGTAGTATGCTCCTCAAAGCCCCCAGAGGTACAGTAGTATGCCCCTCAAAGCCCCCAGAGGTACAGTAGTATGCCCCTCAAAGCCCCCAGAGATACAGTAGTATGCTCCTCAGAGCCCCCAGAGGTACAGTAGTATGCCCCTCAAAGCCCCCAGAGGTACAGTAGTATGCCCCTCAAAGCCCCCAGAGATACAGTAGTATGCTCCTCAAAGCCCCCAGAGGTACAGTAGTATGCCCCTCAAAGCCCCCAGAGGTACAGTAGTATGCCCCTCAAAGCCCCCAGAGGTACAGTAGTATGCCCCTCCCTCAACGCACCCAGAGGTACAGTCGTATGCTCCTCAAAGCCCCCAGAGGTACAGCAGTATGCCCCTCAAAGCCCCCAGAGATACAGTTGTATGCTCCTCAAAGCCCCCAGAGGTACAGTAGTATGCCCCTCAAAGCCCCCAGAGATACAGTAGTATGCTCCTCAAAGCCCCCAGAGGTACAGTAGTATGCCCCTCAAAGCCCCCAGAGGTACAGTAGTATGCCCCTCAAAGCCCCCAGAGGTACAGTAGTATGCCCCTCAAAGCCCCCAGAGGTACAGTAGTATGCCCCTCCCTCAAAGCCCCCAGAGGTACAGTAGTATGCTCCTCAAAGCCCCCAGAGGTACAGTAGTATGCCCCTCAAAGCCCCCAGAGATACAGTAGTATGCCCCTCAAAGCCCCCAGAGATACAGTAGTATGCCCCTCAAAGCCCCCAGAGGTACAGTAGTATGCCCCTCAAAGCCCCCAGAGGTACAGTAGTATGCCCCTCAAAGCCCCCAGATGTACAGTAGTATGCCCCTCCCTCAAAGCCCCCAGAGGTACAGTAGTATGCCCCTCAAAGCCCCCAGAGATACAGTAGTATGCTCCTCAAAGCCCCCAGAGGTACAGTAGTATGCCCCTCAAAGCCCCCAGAGGTACAGTAGTATGCCCCTCAAAGCCCCCAGAGATACAGTAGTATGCTCCTCAGAGCCCCCAGAGGTACAGTAGTATGCCCCTCAAAGCCCCCAGAGGTACAGTAGTATGCCCCTCAAAGCCCCCAGAGATACAGTAGTATGCTCCTCAAAGCCCCCAGAGGTACAGTAGTATGCCCCTCAAAGCCCCCAGAGGTACAGTAGTATGCCCCTCAAAGCCCCCAGAGGTACAGTAGTATGCCCCTCCCTCAACGCACCCAGAGGTACAGTCGTATGCTCCTCAAAGCCCCCAGAGGTACAGCAGTATGCCCCTCAAAGCCCCCAGAGATACAGTTGTATGCTCCTCAAAGCCCCCAGAGGTACAGTAGTATGCCCCTCAAAGCCCCCAGAGATACAGTAGTATGCTCCTCAAAGCCCCCAGAGGTACAGTAGTATGCCCCTCAAAGCCCCCAGAGGTACAGTAGTATGCCCCTCAAAGCCCCCAGAGGTACAGTAGTATGCCCCTCCCTCAAAGCCCCCAGAGGTACAGTAGTATGCTCCTCAAAGCCCCCAGAGGTACAGTAGTATGCCCCTCCCTCAAAGCCCCCAGAGGTACAGTAGTATGCCCCTCCCTCAAAGCCCCCAGAGGTACAGTAGTATGCCCCTCAAAGCCCCCAGAGGTACAGTAGTATGCCCCTTAAACACCCTTTGGAATGCACGTAATTTAGAACAGGTCATCCATTTTAAAGTACTCTGAAAACACTTTACCCTTCAGTGTAAGTCTCTTTTAACTCTGTCAACTGTCTGTCTGTCCTCCCAGACATGTCCCCCCCAGGCTTTGCCAAGCCGACTGTGTCCTACAACAGACACATATGCTACCTTCCCCAGGACGATGGCTACACAGTGATCCCTCCCCCAGAGCGGACAGCCCAGAGCTTGCTGGAGGAGTCAGAAACGTCCCTCACCCTTGCCTGTAGCTCAGACACCTGCACCCCCCGAAGCCTACCTAGCCAGGTAGGACACACATAGGTGGTCTTGTTTGAAGGCTTGTTTTGAATACTGTGAAGGGGTGGGTTAAGATTTGGGTATGGACGAGTCTCAGGTCACCACTGATGTGACCTCTCCTCTGCTGGTGTTGACGAGTCTCAGGTCACCACTGATGTGACCTCTCCTCTGCTCTATTCCAGAAGGTGTGCAGAGTGAGGAAGCCTAAGTGGATGTATGAGCTGAGTGCTAAGAGCAGAGCAGAGGAGAGGGCTGGCCTTCAGAAACTACAGCAGAGACACAAGTTCCTGCGGAACCCCAGATTCCTTCCCCCCAACGCACACCAGGGGGGCAAGTCGCTCATCCTGCTTTGGGAAAAGGGAGACAGGGGAAGGAAGGGGCAAAAGCAGGAGAGGTAGGACTCTGTTCAGCTTCATGTGTTTGCAGAACTAGGTAGCCTAGGAGTCAATGGAGTCAGAAACTGTTTGGACTTGTAGCATCCCAAATGGCCCCCTATTCCCTATTACATGCACTACTTCTGACTAGTGCAGGGTGTTTCACTGGGATCAGGGAATAGGGGGCCGTTTGGAACGGAACAATTCTCTTCTATGCTACAAGCGCAAACCGACACAGGAAGAGCAGCTCTGAACGCTTACTGCTTGGTTCTAGAAGTAATGACATGTGTTGACTAACAGGATGAACTCCAGTCCATGATCCGTTTCTGACTCCATTGGTTATTCATATGCAAGGTTGGGCTGTGGGGCGGCAGGTAGCCTAGTGGATAAAGTGTTGGGCCAGTAACTGAAAGGTTGCTAGATCAAATCCCGAGCTGACAAGGTAAAAATATGTCGTTCTGCCCCTGAACAAGGCCACTGTTCCTAGGCCGTCATTGTAAATAAGAATTTGTTCTTAACCGACTTACCTTGTTAAATAAAGGTATAATTAAATATGGGCAAGATAATCCTTCCTCAATATTAGGTGTAAATTAGTTCTATATGACTTCCTTCCTGTCTGAACATCAGTTACCCTCATACCTGACTGTCACGAATCCCGCCGAAGATGGTGCCTGTTCGGGCGGCGCTCGACGGTCATCGTCGCCGGCCTACTAGCTGCCACCGATCCCCTTTTCTGTTTCATTTAGTTGTGTCTGATTAGTTGCACCTGTTTTGTGTTTAGGTTGGGATTGTGGGCTATTTAAACCCAGTAAGCCCACCGGCTTTTGTGCGGGCTTGTTTCTCTGTTTGTTTTTTGGATGTGATATTATCTGTATTTCTCCGGACTTTTGTGTCCTGTTTTTGGGCCGGTCATTGTATGCGCCTGGTGTTTTGGCGTGACCTACTTTTCTCCGGAATAAATACAGTTGTCCTTTACCCTCTGCTCTCTGCGCCTGACTCCGCCCACACTACTCCTAGAAGTCGTAACACTGACCTGGAAAACTATGATCTCAGTGAAACACCCTGGTTCAGCAAAAAAAGAAACGTCCTCTCACTGTCAACTGCATTTATTTTCAGCAAACTTAACATGTGTAAATATTTGAATGAACAAGATTCAACAACTGGGACATAAACTGAACAAGTTCCACAGACATGTGACTAACAGAAGTGGAATGGTGCGTCCCTGAACAAAGGGGGTTTCAAAATCAAAAGTAACAGTCAGTATCTGGTGTGGCCATTAAGTACTGCAGTGCATCTCCTCCTCGTGGACTGCACCAGATTTGCCAGTTCTTGCTGTGAGATGTTACCCCACTCTTCCACCAAGACACCTGCAAGTTCCCGGACCTTTCAGGGGGGAATGGCCCTAGCCCTCACCCTCCGATCCAACAAGTCCCAGATGTGCTCAATGGGATTGAGATCCGGGCTCGTCACTGGCCATGGCATAACAGTGACATTCCTGTCTTGCAGGAAATCACACACAGAACGAGCAGTATGGCTGGTGGCATTTGTCATGCTGGAGGGTCATGTCAGGATGAGCCTCCAGGAAGGGTACCACATGAGTGAAGAGGACGTCTTCCCTGTAACAGACATCGTTGAGATTGCCTGCAATGACAACAAGCTCAGTCTGATGATGCCGTGACACACTGCCCCAGACCATGACGGACCCTCCATCTCCAAATCGATTCCGCTCCAGAGTACAGGCCTCAGTGTAACGCTCATTCCTTCGACAATAAACGCGAATCCGACCATCATCCCTGGTGAGGCAAAACCGCGACTCGTCAGTGAAGAGCACTTTTTGCCAGTCCTGTCTGGTCCAGCGACAGTGGGTTTGTGCCCATAGGCGATGTTGTTGATGTCTGGTGAGGACCTGACTTACAACAGGCCTACAAGCCCTCAGTCCAGCCTCTCTCAGCCTATTGCGGATAGTCTGAGCACTGATGGAGGGATTTTGCGTTTCTGGTGTAACTTGGGCAGTTGTTGTTTCCGTCCTGTACCTGTCCCGCAGGTGTGATGTTCGAATGTACTGATCCTGTGCAGGTGTTGTTACACGTGGTCTGCCACTGCGAGGATGATCAGCTGTCTGTCCTGTCTCCCTGTAGCGCTGTCTTAGGCGTCTCACAGTATGGACATTGCAATTTATTGCCCTGGCCAAATCTGCAGTCCTCTAGCAGGCATCTTTCTTTTGGTGTTTTTCAGACTCAGTAGAAAGGCCTCTTTAGTGTCCTAAGTTTTCATAACTGTGACCATAATTGCCTACCGTCTGTAAGCTGTTAGTTTCTTAATGACCGTTCCACAGATGCATGTTCATTAATTGTTAATGGTTCATTGACCAAACATGGGAAACAGTGTTTAAACCCTTTACAATGAAGATCTGTGAAGTTATTTGGATTTTTACGAATTATCTTTGAAAGACAGGGTCATGAAAAAGGGACTTCTCTTTTTCTGCTGAGTTTATGATCCCAGTGAAACACCCTGGATCAGCATGATGTCATGTCTATACAAAACATGATGCTTCTGTCCCAAATGGCACTCTTTTCCCAATGTTGTGCACTTCTGCCCATAGGGGTCTGGTCCAAAGTAGTGAACTATATAGGAAATAAGGTGCCATTTGGGAATGCAGGCAATGAACGCTTGTGTGTTTGTTTGAGACATGATGAGAATTAGCACCTGTTGGTTTTCAGAGTCACTCCATCCATAGCCTGCTGGTGTAGCTGTTTTTTTCAAAGAAGAACATAGAAGAATATATAAGAAGATAGATTTAACAATGTCAAATCATCTGACTGAGAACATACTGACAGCACCACAGGACCATTACACCCATCATCTGACTGAGAACATACTGACAGCACCACAGGACCATTACACCCATCATCTGACTGAGAACATACTGACAGTACCACAGGACCATTACACCCATCATCTGACTGAGAACATACTGACAGCACCACAGGACCATTACACCCGTCATCTGACTGAGAACATACTGACAGTACCACAGGACCATTACACCCATCATCTGACTGAGAACATACTGACAGCACCACAGGACCATTACACCCATCATCTGACTGAGAACATAATGACAGCACCACAGGACCATTACACCCATCATCTGATTGAGAACATACTGACAGGACCATAACACCCATCATCTGACTGAGAACAGACTGAGAGCACCACAGGACCACTACACCCATCATCTGACTGAGAACATACTGACAGCACCACAGGACCATTACACCCATCATCTGACTGAGAACATACTGACAGCACCACAGGACCATTACACCCATCATCTGACTGAGAACATACTGACAGGACCATAACACCCATCATCTGACTGAGAACATACTGACAGCACCACAGGACCACTACACCCATCATTTGACTGAGAACATACTGACAGCACCACAGGACCATTACACCCATCATCTGACTGAGAACATACTGACAGGACCATAACACCCATCATCTGACTGAGAACATACTGAGAGCACCACAGGACCATTACACCCTTCATCTGACTGAGAACATAATGACAGCACCACAGGACCACTACACCCATCATCTGACTGAGAACATACTGAGAGCACCACAGGACCATTACACCCTTCATCTGACTGAGAACATAATGACAGCACCACAGGACCACTACACCCATCATCTGACCCTTTGCTATGAGACTTGAAATTGAGCTCAGGTGCATCCCGTTTCCATTGATCATCGTTGAGATGTTTCTACACCTCGATTGGAGTCCACCTGTGGTAAATTCAATTGATGGGGCATGTTTTGGAAAGGCACACACCTGTCTATATAAGGTCCCACGGGTGACAGTGCCTATCAGAGCAAAAACCAAGCCCTGAGGTTGAAGGAATTGTCCGTAGAGCTCCAAGACAGGATTGTGTCGAGGCACAGATCTGGGGAATGGTACCAAAAAATGTTGTCTGCAGCATTGAAGGTCCCAAAGAACACAGTGGCCTCCATCATTCTTAAATGGAAGGTTTGGAACAACCAAGACTCTTCCTAGAGCTGGCCGCCAATCGGGGGAGAAAGGCCTTGGTCAGGGATGTGACTGACAGCACCACAGGACCATTACACCCATCATCTGACTGAGAACATACTGACAGTACCACAGGACCATTACACCCATCATCTGACTGAGAACATACTGACAGCACCACAGGACCATTACACCCGTCATCTGACTGAGAACATACTGACAGTACCACAGGACCATTACACCCATCATCTGACTGAGAACATACTGACAGCACCACAGGACCATTACACCCATCATCTGACTGAGAACATAATGACAGCACCACAGGACCATTACACCCATCATCTGATTGAGAACATACTGACAGGACCATAACACCCATCATCTGACTGAGAACAGACTGAGAGCACCACAGGACCACTACACCCATCATCTGACTGAGAACATACTGACAGCACCACAGGACCATTACACCCATCATCTGACTGAGAACATACTGACAGCACCACAGGACCATTACACCCATCATCTGACTGAGAACATACTGACAGGACCATAACACCCATCATCTGACTGAGAACATACTGACAGCACCACAGGACCACTACACCCATCATTTGACTGAGAACATACTGACAGCACCACAGGACCATTACACCCATCATCTGACTGAGAACATACTGACAGGACCATAACACCCATCATCTGACTGAGAACATACTGAGAGCACCACAGGACCATTACACCCTTCATCTGACTGAGAACATAATGACAGCACCACAGGACCACTACACCCATCATCTGACTGAGAACATACTGAGAGCACCACAGGACCATTACACCCTTCATCTGACTGAGAACATAATGACAGCACCACAGGACCACTACACCCATCATCTGACCCTTTGCTATGAGACTTGAAATTGAGCTCAGGTGCATCCCGTTTCCATTGATCATCGTTGAGATGTTTCTACACCTCGATTGGAGTCCACCTGTGGTAAATTCAATTGATGGGGCATGTTTTGGAAAGGCACACACCTGTCTATATAAGGTCCCACGGGTGACAGTGCCTATCAGAGCAAAAACCAAGCCCTGAGGTTGAAGGAATTGTCCGTAGAGCTCCAAGACAGGATTGTGTCGAGGCACAGATCTGGGGAATGGTACCAAAAAATGTTGTCTGCAGCATTGAAGGTCCCAAAGAACACAGTGGCCTCCATCATTCTTAAATGGAAGGTTTGGAACAACCAAGACTCTTCCTAGAGCTGGCCGCCAATCGGGGGAGAAAGGCCTTGGTCAGGGATGTGACCAAGAACCCGATGGTTACTCTGACAGAGCTCCAGACGTCATTTGTGGAGATGGGAGAACCTTCCAGAAGGACAACCATCTATCTCTACAGTACTCCACCAATCAGGCCTTTGCGGTAGAGTGGCCAGACGGAAGCCACTCCTCAGTAAAATGCACATGATAGCCTGCATGGAGTTTGCCAAAAGTCACCTAAAGGACTCTCAAACCATTAGAAACAACATTCTCTGGTCTGATGAAACCAAGACTGAACTCTTTGACCTGAATTCCAATTGTCACGTCTGGGGGAAACCTGGCACCATCCCTATGGTGAAACATGGTGGTAGCAGCATCATGCTGTGGGGATGTTTTTCAGCTGCAGGGACTGGGAGACTAGTCAGGATCGAGGGAAGATGAACGGAGCAAAGTACAGAGAGATCGTTGATGAAAACCACAGCCAAGACAATGCAGGAGTGGCTTCGGGACAAGTCTCTGAATGGAGTGAGTGAGTGGCCTAGCCAGAGCCCCATCGAACAACTCTGGAGAGACCTGAAAATACCTGTGCAGAGACGCTCCTCATCCAACCTGACATACCCAAGAAGATATTTCTAAAAACATGTTTTTGCTTCATCATTATGGGGTATTGTGATGTCATTATGGGGTATTGTGATGTCATTATGGGGTATTGTGTGTAGATTGATGAGGGGAAAAAAACTATTTAATCAATTTTAGAATAAGACTGTAATATAAAACAAAATGTGGAAAAAGTCAAGGGGTCTGAATACTTTCCGAATGCACTTTACACACCCACCAGACACCACTACGGGTTTCTTCACTCTACCCAAACCAAAAACTCACTCAGTTATGTATAGAGCCATGTCTTCGTGGAATGATCTGTTACTCAGTTATATATAGAGCCATGTCATCATGGAATGCTCTGCTACCAGGGGTTACTCAGGTAAAGCAGATTTAGCCTTAAAAAACAGATTTAAAACCATATTGTATCACAGAGCCTCTCCTCTTTCTAAAGCTCTCATTAACTGTTCTGTATATAATTATATTAATATGTATATACTGTAGGAATAGTGTGTAAATACAGTAGTCATTTGTTTTTTTCTCTTGATGTCTTTATTGTTATTTAATTTAATATTGTCTTATGTTGTTCTTGTCTATAACTGTTATGTACCCTGGTGTATTTTATGTTTTGTTTGGAACCCAGGAAGAGTAGCTGCTGCATGTCAACAGCTACTGGGGATCTATTCAACTAAACCATAACACTTCAAGGCTAACAAGCACACACATTTTCTTCAAAAAAATGTCAGTTTCTAGTTCCATTAGATTTTAGTTGTTACATTCCTAGAAGTCAGCTTCCTTCCATTATTGGGTGTATATCAGCGGCAGCATGGAGACAACCCTGAAGTTGGAAACTTAATGTTTAAATCCTGTTGGGGATTAATCAGAATTAGTTGGGTAACATAGATAAGATGTTTTATTTTCATGATATGCTTATGAGTTACTTCTCATCAGAATGTATTTTGTTGTACTATAGTGGTGGCCATTTGCAGTCATCTGTTCTCTGTCAGGACTATGTTGCTTGGGCCGCAGAGAGGGGAGAGTTCAAGCGTGTCATCATGTGTAAACATATATTTTAAACCATGTGAAGGGATGATTGATGGGGAACCAATTATCTCTTGGCTCCACTGTGTCTGTGTGCCAGTCACTCCCTACTTTTCCCATCGGGAGAGGAGGATGGCAGTGTCTGGAACCATTTTATGTTCCCTCTCTCGTTGCCCCTATCTTGACCTAGAGGCTCACTTTCCTCTCCATGAGCTTGTCCAGAATTGGTTGTATTTGGGATGGGAGTATCTAAAATGACAATTGATATATACCATTGGGTGGGGGTAATGTCTTGGTACCATTTTGTACGATAATTTATAGCCAATGCTGTCTGGCTAGGGGATACTCCTCTCTGAAGTAAAGTCTTTCTTTGTCTAAGTTCCTAAGACCTGTGGTTTGTCATGTCGACTAGGGGGGGTGGATCTTTGCTATAAAGGATCCCAGTTGCCATTATGTTGACGACTCTCAACTTTTCATTAGAGATACTGAATTGTTGAAAGTCAAAATGCTATTGCAAAAGCTTAATTATTATTAAAGGTGAAGATTAAGCATCATTCTGACTGGTGTGTGATTTGCTCTCTCATCATTTGGTAATTAAGGAAATTTCCACGACAATCCTAATGTGGTTAACTTAATAATTACCTGGAGTAGACATGCATGACACTTATACAGTATATTCAGGACACACAAACCTGTCTGTTTTCTGTGTGTCATTGTGTTTTTCATCAGTTGCCCAGTCTGTCTACCTATCACAGCGCAGTAAATAATGCCCCATAACCTGTCTTCATGTTGTTCCCCCCCAGATCCCCAGCTGAGCCCATCCCTGTGTTCCTGGCCAATCCACCTGTTGTCTTCTTCACTGACTACAGAGTGGGACAGGTATTTGAGGTATGTACTGACGACAGTGGGACAGGTATATGAGGTACGTACTGACGACAGTGGGACAGGTATATGAGGTACGTACTGACGACAGTGGGACAGGTATATGAGGTACGTACTGATGACAGTGGGACAGGTATATGAGGTACGTACTGACGACAGTGGGACAGGTATATGAGGTATGTACTGACGACAGTGGGACAGGTATTTGAGGTATGTACTGACTACAGTTGGACAGATGTATGAGGTACGTAACGAATACAGTAGGATGGATGTATGTACCTCATACGAGGTACGTATCGACTACAGTAGGACAGATGTATGTGGGACATATCAACTACAGTGGGACAGATGTGTGAGGTACGTACTGACTACAGTGGGACAGATGTATGAGGTACATATCAACTACAGTAGGAGAGATGAATACGGTACGTATTGACGACATTGTTCCTGGCCAATCCACCTGTTGTCTTCTTCACTGACTACAGAGTGGGACAGGTATTTGAGGTATGTACTGACTACAGTTGGACAGATGTGTGAGGTACGTAACGAATACAGTAGGATGGATGTATGTACCTCATACGAGGTACGTATCGACTACAGTAGGACAGATGTATGTGGGACGTATCAACTACAATAGGACAGATGTGTGAGGTACGTACTGACTAGATTAGGACAGATATATGAGGTTACGGAACTGACTACAGTAGGACAGATGTATGTGGGACGTATCAACTACAATAGGACAGATGTATGAGGTACGTACGTACTGACTAGAGTGGGACAGATGTATGAGGTACATATCAACTACAGTAGGACAGATACATACGGTACGTATTGACGACATTGGGACAGGTGTGTGAGGTACGTACTGACTACAGTGGGACAGGTGTTGGAGGTACGTACTGACTACAGTGGGACAGGTGTATTGGGTACGTACTGACTACAGTGGGACAGGTGTGTGAGGTACGTACTGACTACAGTGGGACAGGTGTGAAAGGTATGTACTGACTACAGTGGGACAGGTGTGTGAGGTACGTACTGACTACAGTGGGACAGGTGTATGAGGTACGTACTGACTACAGTGGGACAGGTGTATGAGGTACGTACTGACTACAGTGGGACAGGTGTCTGAGGTATGGTACAGAAACAAACCTTCACCTCACTTTTCCCCACTGGAGTAAAATCTCTTATCTATTGTAGTCATAACGTTCCAAATCAAAAAATCAAATCAAATTTATTTGTCACATACACATGGTTAGCAGATGTTAATGCGAGTGTAGCGAAATGCTTGTGCTTCTAGTTCCCGACAATGTAGTAATAACCAACAAGTAATCTAGCTAACAATTCCACAACTACTACCTTATACACACACGTGTAAAGGGATAAAGAATATGTACATAAAGATATATGAATGAGTGATGGTACAGAGCGGCATAGGCAAGATGCAGTAGATGGTATCGAGTACAGTATATACATATGAGATGAGTAATGTAGGGTATGTAAACAAAGTGGCATAGTTTAAAGTGGCTAGTGATACATGCATTACATAAAGATGCAGTAGATGATATAGAGTACAGTATATACGTATACATATGAGATGAATAATGTAGGGTTTGTAAACATTATATTAAGTAGCATTGTTTAAAGTGGCTAGTGATATATTTTACATCAATTCCCATTATTAAAGTGGCTGGAGTTGAGTCAGTGTGTTGGCAGCAGCCACTCAATGTTAGTGGTGGCTGTTTAACAGTCTGATGGCCTTGAGATAGAAGCTGTTTTTCAGTCTCTCGGTCCCAGCTTTGATGCACCTGTACTGACCTCACCTTCTGGATGATAGCGGGGTGAACAGGCAGTGGCTCGGGTGGTTGTTGTCCTTGATGATCTTTATGGCCTTCCTGTGACATCGGGTGGTGTAGGTGTCCTGGAGGGCAGGTAGTTTGCCCCCGGTGATGCGTTGTGCAGACCTCACTACCCTCTGGAGAGCCTTACAATTGTGGGCGGAGCAGTTGCCGTACCAGGCGGTGATACAGCCCGACAGGATGCTCTCGATTGTGCATCTGTAGAAGTTTGTGAGTGCTTTTGGTGACAAGCCAAATTTCTTCAGCCTCCTGAGGTTGAAGAGGCGCGGCTGCGCCTTCTTCACGATGCTGTCTGTGTGGGTGGACCAATTCAGTTTGTCTGTGATGTGTACGCCGAGGAACTTAAAACTTACTACCCTCTCCACTACTGTCCCATCGATGTGGCTAGGGGGGTATTCCCTCTGCTGTTTCCTGAAGTTCACAATCATCTCCTTAGTTTTGTTGACGTTGAGTGTGAGGTTATTTTCCTGACACCACACTCCGAGGGCCCTCACCTCCTCCCTGTAGGCCGTCTCGTCGTTGTTGGTAATCAAGCCTACCACTGTAGTGTCGTCTGCAAACTTGATGATTGAGTTGGAGGCGTGCGTGACCACGCAGTCGTGGGTGAACAGGGAGTACAGGAGAGGGCTCAGAACGCACCCTTGTGGGGCCCCAGTGTTGAGGATCAGCGGGGTGGAGATGTTGTTACCGACCCTCACCACCTGGGGGCGGCCTGTCAGGAAGTCCAGTACCCAGTTGCACAGGGCGGGGTTGAGACCCAGGGTCTCGAGCTTGATGACGAGTTTGGAGGGTACTATATGGTGTTAAATGCTGAGCTGTAGTCGATGAACAGCATTCTCACATAGGTATTCCTCTTGTCCAGATGGGTTAGGGCAGTGTGCAGTGTGGTTGAGATTGCATCGTCTGTGGACCTATTTGGGCGGTAAGCAAATTGGAGTGGGTCTAGGGTGTCAGGTAGGGTGGAGGTGATATGGTCCTTGACTAGTCTCTCAAAGCACTTCATGATGACGGAAGTGAGTGCTACGGGGCGGTAGTCGTTTAGCTCAGTTACCTTAGGAACAGGAACAATGGTGGCCCTCTTGAAGCATGTGGGAACAGCAGACTGGGATAAGGATTGATTGAATATGTCCGTAAACACACCAGCCAGCTGGTCTGCGCATGCTATGATGGCGCGGCTGCTGATGCCGTCTGGGCCTGCAGCCTTGCGAGGGTTAACACGTTTAAATGTTTTACTCACCTCGGCTGCAGTGAAGGAGAGTCCGCATGTTTTGGTTGCGGGCCATATCAGTGGCACTGTATTGTCCTCAAAGCGTGCAAAAAAGTTATTTAGTCTGCCTGGGAGCAAGACATCCTGGTCCGTGACGGGGCTGGTTTTCTTTTTGTAATCTGTGATTGACTGTAGACCCTGCCACATACCTCTTGCGTCTGAGCCGTTGAATTGCGATACTACTTTGTCTCTATACTGACGCTTAGCTTGTTTGATTGCCTTGCGGAGGGAATAGCTACACTGTTTGTATTCGGTCATGTTTCCTGTCACCTTGCCCTGATTAAAAGCAGTGGTTCGCGCTCTCAGTTTCACACGAATGCTGCCATCAATCCACGGTTTCTGGTTTGGGAATGTTTTAATCGTTGCTATGGGAACGACATCTTCAACGCACGTTTTAATTAACTCGCTCACCGAATCAGCGTATTCGTCAACGGTGTTGTTTGACACAATACGAAACATATCCCAGTCCACTTGATGGAAGCAGTCTTGGAGCGTGGAATCAGATTTGTCGGACCAGCGTTGAACAGACCTCAGCTCGGGAGCTTCTTGTTTTAGCTTCTGTCTGTAGGCAGGGAGCAACAAAATGGAGTCGTGGTCAGCTTTTCCGAAAGGAGGGCGGGGGAGGGCCTTATATGCGTCACGGAAGTTAAAATAGCAATGATCCAAGGTTTTACCAGCCCTGGTTGCGCAATTGATATGCTGATACAATTTAGGGAGTCTTGTTTTCAGATGAACCTTGTTAAAATCCCCAGCTACAATGAATGCAGCCTCAGGATATGTGGTTTCCAGTTTGCAAAGAGTAAAATAAAGTTAGTTCAGAGCCATCGATGTGTCTGCTTGGGGGGGAATATATACGGCTGTGATTATAATCGAAGAGAATACCCTTGGTAGATAATGCGGTCGACATTTGATTGTGAGGAATTCTAAATCAGGTGAACAGAAGGACTTGAGTTCCTGTATGTTGTTGTGACCACACCACGTCTCGTTAACCATAAAGCATACGCCCCCGCCCCTCTTCTTACCAGAAAGATGTTTGTTTCTGTCGGCGCGATGCGTGGAGAAACCAGCTGGCTGCACCAACTCCGATAGCGTCTCTCGAGTGAGCCATGTTCCTGTGAAGCAAAGAATGTTACAGTCTCTGATGTCCCTCTGGAATGCTACCCTTACTCGGACATCATTAACCTTTGTTGTCAAGAGACTGGACATTGGCGAGTAGTATGCTAGGGAGTGGTGCGCGATGTGCCCCCGGAGCCTGACCAGAAGACCGCTTCGTTTCCCTCTTTTACGAAGTCATTGTTTTGGGTCGCCGGCTGGGATCCATTCCGTTGTCCTGGGTGAAATTGCAGAACACAGGATCCGCTTCGGGAAAGTCATATTCTTGGTCGTACTGATGGTGAGTTGACACTGCTCTTATATTCAGTAGTTCTTCTCGACTGTATGTAATGAAACCTAAGATGACCTGGGGCAACCAATGTCAGAAATAATAGGAACGCGAAGCGAGGCGGCCATCTCTGTCGGCGCCAGAAGTAAAAGGACTGTTGTCTAGTGTTTCTCTTATCTATTGTAGTCATAACGTTCCAGGACCGTTGGCTAGTGTTTCTCTTATCTATTGTAGTCATAACGTTCCAGGACCGTTGGCTAGTGTTTCTCTTATCTATTGTAGTCATAACGTTCCAGGACCGTTGTCTAGTGTTTCTCTTATCTATTGTAGTCATAACGTTCCAGGACCGTTGTCTAGTGTTTCTCTTATCTATTGTAGTCATAACGTTCCAGGACCGTTGGCTAGTGTTTCTCTTATCTATTGTAGTCATAACATTCCAGGACCGTTGGCTAGTGTTTCTCTTATCTATTGTAGTCATAACGTTCCAGGACCGTTGTCTAGTGTTTCTCTTATCTATTGTAGTCATAACGTTCCAGGACCGTTGTCTAGTGTTTCTCTTATCTATTGTAGTCATAACGTTCCAGGACCGTTGTCTAGTGTTTCTCTTATCTATTGTAGTCATAACGTTCCAGGACCGTTGTCTAGTGTTTCTCTTATCTATTGTAGTCATAACGTTCCAGGACCGTTGGCTAGTGTTTCTCTTATCTATTGTAGTCATAACGTTCCAGGACCGTTGTCTAGTGTTTCTCTTATCTATTGTAGTCATAACGTTCCAGGACCGTTGGCTAGTGTTTCTCTTATCTATTGTAGTCATAACGTTCCAGGACCGTTGGCTAGTGTTTCTCTTATCTATTGTAGTCATAACGTTCCAGGACCATAAAAAATCCTACAATGTGATTTTCTGGATTTTTTCTCTCATTTTGTCTGTCATAGTTGAAGTGTACCTATGATGAAAATTACAGGCCTCTCTCATCTTTTTAAGTGGGAGAACTTGCACAATTGGTGGCTGACTAAATACTTTTTTGCCCCACTGTATATATATATATAACATTCTATTGGTTGGAAGAATTTTGTATAATAATTTAAATTGAAAAATTATGTTTTTAATCTGCCGTCATCTTGCACATCAGTTCATAAACAATGTGCCAAAGAATCACTACATCGAAAATCTCTTCCCAACTATTTTGTTATCTATAGTGCCTTCGGAAAGTATTCAGACCCTTTGTCTTTTTCCACATTTTGTTACGTTACAGCCTTATTCTCAAATGTATTAAGTAGTCCCTGCCCATCAACCTACACACAATACCCCATAATGACTAAGCAAATCAGGTTTTGAAATTTTTTTTTTTTCAATACGGCATAAATGTTTTGGTACCCTTCTCCAGATCTGTGCTATCCTGTCTTGGAGCTCTTTGGACAATCCCTCGACCTCATGACTTGGTATTGGCTTTGACATGCACTGTCAACTGCGGGACCTTATATAGACAGGTGTGTGCTTTTCCAAATCATGTCCAATCAATTGAATTTACCACAGGTGGACTCCAATCAAGTTGTAGAAACATCCCAAGGATGATCAATGGAAACAGGATTAACCTGAGCTCAATTTACAGTCCCATAGCAAAGTTGCTAAATACTTACGTAAATAAGGTATTTCTGAAAATGTATTTTTGCTTTATCATTATGTGGTATTGTGTGTAGATTGCTGAGGATTTCTATTTATTTAATCAATTTTAGTATAAGGTAACTTAACAAAATGTGGAAAAAGTCGAGGGGTCTAAATAGTTTCCCCAGGCACTGTGTCTACATGTTGTCATAACATTCCAGGACTGTTGTCTAGTGTTTCTCTTGTCATTGTACTCATAAGACCTCTGATATTCCCTGGTTTTGTTGAACTACAACCCTGTGATTCTGGTTCACCAAGGCTTCAATAAACGACGACAGTGGAATCCATTATTTGCAATGATTGACCTCTTCCTCTCCTCTCCTCTTCCTCCTTCAGACTACAGTGGAGCTGAGGAACATGACTGCTACCAGCCGACATGTCCTGGTCCTCCCCCCCACCACCCCTCACTTCTCCCTGGGTCTCGGTCAGTACTCTAACCTCCCCCCACCCCCCCTCACTTCTCCCTGGGTCTCGGTCAGTACTCTAACCTCCCCCCACCACCCCTCACTTCTCCCTGGGTCTCGGTCAGTACTCTAACCTCCCCACCACCCCTCACTTCTCCCTGGGTCTCGGTCAGTACTCTAACCTCCCCCTCACCACCCCCCCCCCACCACCCCTCACTTCTCCCTGGGTCTCGGTCAGTACTCTAACCTCCCCCTCACCACCCCCCCCATCACCCCTCACTTCTCCCTGGGTCTCGGTCAGTACTCTAACCTCCCCCCACCACCCCTCACTTCTCCCTGGGTCTCGGTCAGTACTCTAACCTCCCCCTCACCACCCCCCCCACCACCCTCACTTCTCCCTGGGTCTCGGTCAGTACTCTAACCTCCCCCCACCACCCCTCACTTCTCCCTGGGTCTCGGTCAGTACTCTAACCTCCCCCCACCACCCCTCACTTCTCCCTGGGTCTCGGTCAGTACTTCCCCCCACCACTAACCCTAGACTTCCCCCCACCACTAACCCTAACCTTCCCCCCCACCACTAACCCTAACCTTCCCCCCCACCACTAACCCTAAACTTCCCCCCCACCACTAACCCTAACCCTCCCCCCCACCACTGACCCTAACCTCCCCCCCCACCACTAACCCTAAACTTCCCCCCACCTCTAACCCTAACCTTCCTGGGGGGAGATAAAGCTTAAGAGGGTGTGAACGATTCTGAATGGGTGTAGACAAAGAAGTGCTCTCTAGTTGCTACTAGGGAAAAGGTATTAGGGAAAAAAGTGGCTTCTGTAAACCTGAAGGAGGGAACAAGGTATCAACGACCAATCATATTCACCTGAAAAAAGTGAAATCACACCCAACAGGCCAAGCCCGCCCTCAGAAGTCCTCCTTCCTGGCTAATACCGGGGCTCGCATTCATTTCCTCAATTCAGTTCCTCACTTCAGCATGCCTAAAATACCCTGTTGTCACTGGGGCAAAATATGTTATACATTTTTTCCTCCTTCAGGAAACAATAGTTATATTTATAACTGTACGTTCCCTTTCAGTCGTCATTCGGTATAACATACTATGGGGACATAGAATCACACCCCAAGCCGGCAGCCCACTGCAGCGAAAATACACACAGGTTTCACTGGCTCCAAAAAGGGTTTACAGAAGCCACTTTTTTCCCTAGTAGCAACTAGAGAGCACTTTTTTGTCTACACCCATTCAGAATTTATCTCCACCCATCTCTTTAAGAATTGATCCGAGCGTTCTGTCCTAGCAACAGCAGTCAAGCACCCAAGCTAACTGGCTAACAGTTGTTGCAGTGATATTCTATTAACATGGACACTTGCATGGTGGAGTCTTTTGTTAAGACATGTACCTAGCTAGCTAAACAATGAACCATAATCACAACTCATGACATTACTACCCTGCATGAATCTGAAGGTAGCTGACCAACCAGGTTCAATGTTAACTAGCTAACATTAGGCTATAACTAGCAATGCAAATGGCTCTGAGATACGAATAGTGAGATCATACACGTAACGTTATCCAGCGAGCCAGACAGCTAACGTTAGCTAGCTAGCTAACAGTACACTTTAACTTGAAATGAAAATACTTTATGAAATGTGACTTTATGAAATGTGTAATATCTGAAAATGTAGCTAGCTATACTATCTTACCAGGATACATCATGGTTGGACGCTTCTCCCTGTCACGGATGCCATGGTTGCCCTTAGTTTGAATATGTTTATTTAATTATTTTATTTTTTTACCTTTATTTAACTAGGCAAGTCAGTTAAGAACACATTCTTATTTACAATGATGGCCTACCAGCAGGGATGGGGGGCTGGTATTAAAAATAAATTAAATACAAATATAGGACGAAACACACATCACGACAAGAGATACAACACTACACTACATAAAGAGAGACCTAAGACAACAACATAGCATGAGAGCAACACAACAACAAAATGGTAGCAACACAACATGGCAGCAACACAACATGGCAGCAGCACAACATGGTAGCGTACAAAACATTATTGGCACAGACAACAGCACAAAGGGCAAGAAGGTAGAGACATCAATACAATCCTATTACACCGGCTCTGAAGCTCGTCGGATGTGGCAGGGCTTGCAAACTATTACGGAAGGGAAACCAAGCCGCAAACCTTTTATGCTCGCTTCGAGGCAAGCAACACTGACTCATGCATGAGAGCACCCACTGACCTCTAAACAGGGCAACATTCACAAGGCCGAAGGGCCAGACGGATTACCAGGACGTGTAATCAGAGCATGCGTGGACCAACTGGCAAGTGTCTTCACTGCCATTTTCAACCTCTCCCTGAACGAGTCTGTAATGCCTACATGTTTCAAGCAGACCACCATAGTCCCTGTGCCCATGAAAGCGGAGGTAACCTGCCTAAATGACTACCGCCCCGAAGCACTCACGTCGGTAGCCAGGAATTTCTTTGGAAGGCTGGTCATGGCTCACACCAACACCATCCCTAGACCCACTCCAATTTGCATACCGCCCCAACCGATCCACAGATGACGAAATCTCAATTGCACTCCAGACTGCCCTTTCCCACCTGGACAAAAGGAACACCTATGTGAGAATGCTGTTCATTGACTACAGATCAGTGTTCAACACCATAGTGCCCACGAAGCTCATCACTAAGCTACGGACTGTGGGACTAAACACCTCCCGGTGGATCCTGGACTTCCTGACGGGCCGCCCCCAGGTGGTGAGGGTAGGTAGCAACACATCTGCCATGCTGATCCTATTTAGTAAATATTTTCTTGAACCACAGTGTTGGTTAAGGGCTTGTCAGTCAGCATTTCATGGTAAAGTCTACAGTGTTGGTTAAGGGCTTGTCAGTCAGCATTTCATGGTAAAGTCTACACTGTTGGTTAAGGGCTTGTAAGTAAGCATTTCATGGTAAAGTCTACACTGTTGGTTAAGGGCTTGTCAGTAAGCATTTCATGGTAAAGTCTACACTGTTGGTTAAGGGCTTGTCAGTAAACATTTCATGGTAAAGTCTACACTGTTGGTTAAGGGCTTGTCAGTCAGCATTTCATGGTAAAGTCTACACTGTTGGTTAAGGGCTTGTCAGTCAGCATTTCATGGTAAAGTCTACACTGTTGGTTAAGGGCTTGTCAGTCAGCATTTCATGGTAAAGTCTACACTGTTGGTTAAGGGCTTGTCAGTCAGCATTTCATGGTAAGGTCTACACTGTTGGTTAAGGGCTTGTCAGTCAGCATTTCATGGTAAAGTCTACACTGTTGGTTAAGGGCTTGTCAGTCAGCATTTCATGGTAAAGTCTACACTGTTGGTTAAGGGCTTGTCAGTCAGCATTTCATGGTAAAGTCTACACTGTTGGTTAAGGGCTTGTCAGTCAGCATTTCATGGTAAAGTCTACACTGTTGGTTAAGGGCTTGTCAGTCAGCATTTCATGGTAAAGTCTACACTGTTGGTTAAGGGCTTGTCAGTCAGCATTTCATGGTAAAGTCTACACTGTTGGTTAAGGGCTTGTCAGTCAGCATTTCATGGTAAAGTCTACACTGTTGGTTAAGGGCTGGTCAGTCAGCATTTCATGGTAAAGTCTACACTGTTGGTTAAGGGCTTGTCAGTCAGCATTTCATGGTAAAGTCTACACTGTTGGTTAAGGGCTTGTCAGTCAGCATTTCATGGTAAAGTCTACACTGTTGGTTAAGGGCTTGTCAGTAAACATTTCATGGTAAAGTCTACACTGTTGGTTAAGGGCTTGTCAGTCAGCATTTCATGGTAAAGTCTACACTGTTGGTTAAGGGCTTGTAAGTAAGCATTTCATGGTAAAGTCTACACTGTTGGTTAAGGGCTTGTCAGTAAGCATTTCATGGTAAAGTCTACACTGTTGGTTAAGGGCTTGTCAGTCAGCATTTCATGGTAAAGTCTACACTGTTGGTTAAGGGCTTGTCAGTCAGCATTTCATGGTAAAGTCTACACTGTTGGTTAAGGGCTTGTCAGTCAGCATTTCATGGTAAGGTCTACACTGTTGGTTAAGGGCTTGTCAGTCAGCATTTCATGGTAAAGTCTACACTGTTGGTTAAGGGCTTGTCAGTCAGCATTTCATGGTAAAGTCTACACTGTTGGTTAAGGGCTTGTCAGTCAGCATTTCATGGTAAAGTCTACACTGTTGGTTAAGGGCTTGTCAGTCAGCATTTCATGGTAAGGTCTACACTGTTGGTTAAGGGCTTGTCAGTCAGCATTTCATGGTAAAGTCTACACTGTTGGTTAAGGGCTTGTCAGTCAGCATTTCATGGTAAAGTCTACACTGTTGGTTAAGGGCTTGTCAGTCAGCATTTCATGGTAAAGTCTACACTGTTGGTTAAGGGCTTGTCAGTCAGCATTTCATGGTAAAGTCTACACTGTTGGTTAAGGGCTTGTCAGTCAGCATTTCATGGTAAAGTCTACACTGTTGGTTAAGGGCTTGTCAGTCAGCATTTCATGGTAAAGTCTACACTGTTGGTTAAGGGCTGGTCAGTCAGCATTTCATGGTAAAGTCTACACTGTTGGTTAAGGGCTTGTCAGTCAGCATTTCATGGTAAAGTCTACACTGTTGGTTAAGGGCTTGTCAGTCAGCATTTCATGGTAAAGTCTACACTGTTGGTTAAGGGCTTGTCAGTCAGCATTTCATGGTAAAGTCTACACTGTTGGTTAAGGGCTTGTCAGTAAGCATTTCATGGTAAAGTCTACACTGTTGGTTAAGGGCTTGTCAGTCAGCATTTCATGGTAAAGTCTACACTGTTGGTTAAGGGCTTGTCAGTCAGCATTTCATGGTAAAGTCTACACTGTTGGTTAAGGGCTTGTCAGTCAGCATTTCATGGTAAAGTCTACACTGTTGGTTAAGGGCTTGTCAGTCAGCATTTCATGGTAAAGTCTACACTGTTGGTTAAGGGCTTGTCAGTCAGCATTTCATGGTAAAGTCTACACTTTTGGTTAAGGGCTTGTAAGTCAGCATTTCATGGTAAAGTCTACACTGTTGGTTAAGGGCTTGTCAGTCAGCATTTCATGGTAAAGTCTACACTGTTGGTTAAGGGCTTGTCAGTCAGCATTTCATGGTAAAGTCTACACTGTTGGTTAAGGGCTTGTCAGTCAGCATTTCATGGTAAAGTCTACACTGTTGGTTAAGGGCTTGTCAGTAAGCATTTCATGGTAAAGTCTACACTGTTGGTTAAGGGCTTGTCAGTCAGCATTTCATGGTAAAGTCTACACTGTTGGTTAAGGGCTTGTCAGTCAGCATTTCATGGTAAAGTCTACACTGTTGGTTAAGGGCTTGTCAGTAAGCATTTCATGGTAAAGTCTACACTGTTGGTTAAGGGCTTGTCAGTCAGCATTTCATGGTAAAGTCTACACTGTTGGTTAAGGGCTTGTCAGTCAGCATTTCATGGTAAAGTCTACACTGTTGGTTAAGGGCTTGTCAGTCAGCATTTCATGGTAAAGTCTACACTGTTGGTTAAGGGCTTGTCAGTCAGCATTTCATGGTAAAGTCTACACTGTTGGTTAAGGGCTTGTCAGTAAACATTTCATGGTAAGGTCTACACTGTTGGTTAAGGGCTTGTCAGTCAGCATTTCATGGTAAAGTCTACACTGTTGGTTAAGGGCTTGTCAGTCAGCATTTCATGGTAAAGTCTACACTGTTGGTTAAGGGCTTGTCAGTCAGCATTTCATGGTAAAGTCTACACTGTTGGTTAAGGGCTTGTAAGTAAGCATTTCATGGTAAAGTCTACACTGTTGGTTAAGGGCTTGTCAGTCAGCATTTCATGGTAAAGTCTACACTGTTGGTTAAGGGCTTGTCAGTCAGCATTTCATGGTAAAGTCTACACTGTTGGTTAAGGGCTTGTAAGTAAGCATTTCATGGTAAAGTCTACACTGTTGGTTAAGGGCTTGTCAGTCAGCATTTCATGGTAAAGTCTACACTGTTGGTTAAGGGCTTGTCAGTCAGCATTTCATGGTAAAGTCTACACTGTTGGTTGAGGGCTTGTAAGTAAGCATTTCACGTTAAGGTCTACACCTGTTGTAGTCGGCACATGTGACAAATACAATAGGATTTTATTTGATTTAGTGTTCTATTATTAAAGTGACCAGTGATTCCATGTCTATGTATATAGGGCAGCAGCCTCTAAGGTGCAGGGTTGAGTAACTGGGTGGAAGCTGATAGTGATGGCTATTTAACACTCTGATGTCATTGAGATAGAAGCTGTTTTCCAGTCTCTCTGTCCCAGCTTTGATGCACCTGTACTGACCTCGTCTTCTGGATGATAGCGGGGTGAACTGGCCGTGTCTCGGGTGGTTGAAGCCCTTGATGATTTTCTTGACCTTCCTGTGACACTGGGTGCTGTAGATGTCCTGGAGGGCAGGCAGTGTGCCCGCGGTGATGCGTTGGGCAGACCGCACCACCCTCTGGAGAGCCCTGTGGTTGCGGACGGTGCAGTTGCCGTACCAGGCGGTGATACAGCCCGATAGGATGCTCTCAATGGTGCATCTGTAGAAGTTTGTGAGGGTCTTAGGGGACAAGCTGAATGTCTTCAGCCTCCTGAAAGTCTTCACCATTGAACCATTTCAAATTGTCAGTGATGTGTACGCCAAGAAACTTGAAGCTTTTTAGCTTCTCCACTGCAGTGCCATCGATGTGGGGGAGTGCTCACTCTGCTGTCTCCTGAAGTCCACGATCAGCTCCTTAATTTTGTTGACGTCGAGGGAGAGGATATTTTCCTGACACCAAACTGCCAGGGCCCTCACCTCCTCCCTGTGATAATGCATCAGACCTACAGCATGAACCTCAGTCCTACTGTTTTTATTAGTGTAATGTTACATAGGCTTACATTTTTGAAGTCAGCTGTAGAGAGAGTCTATTTACACAAGATGATAAATAGTGAAGTGAAGAACAAACACCATTGTAAATACAACCCACGTTTATTTATTTTCCATTTTGTACTTTAACCATTTGCACATCGTTACATCACTGTATATACAGTTGAAGTCGGAAGTTTACATACACTCAGGTTGGAGTCAATAAAACTTGTTTTTCAACCACTCCACAAATTTCTTGTTAACAAACTATAGTTTTGGCAAGTCGGTTAGGACATCTACTTTGTGTATGACACAAGTAATTTGTCCAACAATTGTTTACAGACAGATTATTTCACTTATAATTCACTGTTTCATAATTCCAGTGGGTCAGAAGTTTACATACACTAAGTTGACTGGGCCTTTAAACAGCTTGGAAAATTCCAGAAAATTATGTCATGGCTTTAGAAGCTTCTGACAGGCTAATTGACATAACTCGAGTCAATTGGAGGTGCACCTGTGGATGTATTTCAAGCCCTAACGTCAAACTCAGTGCCTCTTTGCTTGACATCATTGGAAAATCAAAAGAAATCAGCCAAGACCTCAGAAAAAAATTGTAGACCTCCACAAGTCTGGTTCATCGTTGGGAGCAATTTCCAAACGCCTGAAAGTCCCACGTTCATCTGTACAAACAATAGTACGCAAGTATAAACACCATGGGACCACGCAGCCGTCATACCGCTCAGGAAAGAGACGCGTTCTGTCTCCTAGAGATGAACGTACTTTGGTACGAAAAGTGCAAATCAATCCCAGAACAACAGCAAATGACCTTGTGAAGATGCTGGAGGAAACAGGTACAAAAGTATCTATATCCACAGTAAAACGAGTCCTATATTTACATAACCTGAAAGGCCACTCAGCAAGGAAGAAACCACTGCTCCAAAACCGCCGTAAAAAAAGCCAGACTACGGTTGGCAACTGCACATGGGGACAAATATCTTACTTTTTGGAGAAAAGTCTTCTGGTCTGATGAAACAAAAATAGAACTGTTTGGCCATAATGACCATCGTTATGTTTGGAGGAAAAAGGGGTAGGCTTGCAAGCCGAAGAGCACCATCCCAACCGTGAAGCACGGGGGTGGCAGCATCATGTTGTGGGGGTTCTTTCCTGCAGGAGGGACTGGTGCACTTCACAAAATAGATGACATGATGAGGACGGAAAATTATGTGGATATATTGAAGCAACATCTTAAGTCAGGAAGTTAAAGCTTGGTTGCAAAATGGTCTTCCAAATGGACAATTACCCCAAGCATACTTCCATTGTTGTGGCGAATTGGCTTAAGGAAAACAAAGTCAAGGTATTGGAGTGGCCATCACAAAGCCCTGACCTCAATCCCATCGAAAATTTGTGGGCAGAACTGAAAAAGCTTGTGCGATCAAGGAGGCCTACAAACCTGACTCAGATACACCAGCTCTGTCAGGAGGATGGGCCTCATGCTTCTACACCTGCATTGTTTACTGTTTGGGGTTTTAGACTGGTTTTCTGTACAGCACTTTGATATATCAGCTGATGTAAGAAGGGCTATATAAATACATTTTATTTATTTCGGCTACCCAAAACGTTTGATCCAAGTCAAACAATTTAAAGGCAATGCTACCAAATAATAATTGAGTGTATGTGAACTTCTGACCCACAGGGAATGTGATGAAATAAATTAAAGCTGAAATAAATCATTCTCTCTATTATTATTCTGACATTTCACATTCTTCAAATAAAGTGGTGATCCTAGCTGACCTAAGACAGGGAATTTTTACTAGGATTAAATGTCAGAAATTGTGAAACTGATTTTAAATGTATTTGGCTAAGGTGTATGTAAACTTTTGACTTCAACTGTATATATAATATGACATTTGTAATGTCTTTGTTCTTTTGGAACTTTTGTGAGTAATGTTTACTGTTAATTTTTGTTGTTTATTTCACTTTTGTTTATTATCTACTTCACTTGTTTTGGCAATGCTAACATATGTTTCCCATGCCAATAAAGATCAATGCTAACATATTTTTCCCATGCCAATACAGATCAATGCTAACATATTTTTCCCATGCCAATAAAGATCAATGCTAACATATGTTTCCCATGCCAATAAAGATCAATGCTAACATATGTTTCCCATGCCAATAAAGATCAATGTTAACATATGTTTCCCATGCCAATAAAGATCAATGTTAACATATGTTTCCCATGCCAATAAAGCCCCTTGAATTGAATTGAAATACAACTGCGGTCTTAATGATTCTGAGTAAAGAGGAGATAATGTTGAGTCCCAAATATCACCCTATTCCCTATATAGTGCACTAAAGTCCTGGTCAAGAGTAGTGCACTATAAATGTAATAGGATGCTGTATGGGATGCAGTCACTGACGGTGTTGTTGTGTCATCAGGCAGGTTTCCAGGCGAGGGGGGTATCGTAGCCCCTGGGATGTCCTGCCAGTACACAGTACTGTTTGCTCCAGACTCCCTGGCTGACTACCAAGACTTCCTGGTTGTAGAGAGTCAGGCCCAATACCCACTGCTGGTTCCCATCGAGGCCCGCAGACCGCCACCTATACTGACACGTGAGTGGTCCTAACCTCCGCCCATACTGACAGGTGAGTGGTCCTAACCTCCGCCCATACTGACACCTGAGTGGTCCTGACCTCCGCCCATACTGACACCTGAGTGGTCCTGACCTCCTCCCATACTGACAGCTGAGTGGTCCTGACCTCTTCCCATACTGACAGCTGAGTGGTCCTGACCTCTTCCCATACTGACAGCTGAGTGGTCCTGACCTCTTCCCATACTGACACCTGAGTGGTCCTGACCTCTTCCCATACTGACACCTGAGTGGTCCTGACCTCCTCCCATACTGACACCTGAGTGGTCCTGACCTCCTCCCATACTGACACCTGAGTGGTCCTGACCTCCTCCCATACTGACAGCTGAGTGGTCCTGACCTCCTCCCATACTGACAGCTGAGTGGTCCTGACCTCCTCCCATACTGACAGCTGAGTGGTCCTGACCTCCTCCCATACTGACAGCTGAGTGGTCCTGACCTCCTCCCATACTGACACCTGAGTGGTCCTGACCTCCTCCCATACTGACACCTGAGTGGTCCTGACCCCCTCCCATACTGACAGCTGAGTGGTCCTGACCTCTTCCCATACTGACACCTGAGTGGTCCTGACCTCTTCCCATACTGACACCTGAGTGGTCCTGACCTCTTCCCATACTGACACCTGAGTGGTCCTGACCTCCTCCCATACTGACACCTGAGTGGTCCTGACCTCTTCCCATACTGACACCTGAGTGGTCCTGATCTCCTCCCATACTGACACCTGAGTGGTCCTGATCTCCTCCCATACTGACACCTGAGTGGTCCTGACCTCTTCCCATACTGACACCTGAGTGGTCCTGATCTCCTCCCATACTGACACCTCAGTGGTCCTGACCCCCTCCCATACTGACACCTGAGTGGTCCTGACCTCTTCCCATACTGACACCTGAGTGGTCCTGACCCCCTCCCATACTGACAGCTGAGTGGTCCTGACCCCCTCCCATACTGACAGGTGAGTGGTCCTAACCTCCCATACTGACACCTGAGTGGTCCTGACCTCCTCCCATACTGACAGCTGAGTGGTTCATACTACCTAACGAGCAATGATGTTATTATGATCATTGATTGCTCCGTATAGCGTAGCCTAATGCAGTACACCTCTAACCAAACTGTTGCCCTTGAGTGTTACCTAAAGAAAATTGAAAACAGAATAAAAGTGTACTTAGTTAGTGATTAAGCTCATTCTACCACACACCCTTATGTGTACTGACTTGGTTTGTCCCTCTGTCTTGTGTCCGCCCAGTGCCCAGTGTTCTGGACTGTGGCTACTGTCTGGTAGGAGGGGTGAGATTCAGACAGTTCCTGTGTTGTAATGAGGGCCTCAGTGCTGGAACCTTCTGTATCCTCCCCCGGAGACAGTGGCCCGCCTCCAACATCAGGGTAAATACAATCACCTCTGGGTTAGGGTGTTAGGGTTAGAGGTCAAAGGGTAAATACAATCACCTCTGGGTTAGGGTGTTAGGGTTAGAGGTCAAAGGGTAAATAAAATCACCTCTGGGTTAGGGTGTTAGGGTTAGAGGTCAAAGGGTAAATAAAATCACCTCTGAGTTAGGGTGTTAGGGTTAGAGGTTAAAGGGTAAATAACCCATGTCACACCCTGGCCTGACCAAAATAATAAAGAAAACACAAAATACTTCGACCAGGGCGTGACAGAACCCCCCCCTTCCCCTAAGGTGCGGACTCCCGGACGCACATCAAAATCAATAGGGAGGGTCCGGGTGGGCGTCTGTCCATGGTGGCGGCTCCGGCGCGGGACGCGGACCCCACTCAATCAATGTCTTAGTCCCTCCTGCTCGCGTCCTAGGATAGTCCACCCTCGCCGCCGACCATGGCCTAGTAGTCCTCACCCAGAATCCACCTGGACTGAGGGGCAGCTCGGGACTGAGGGGCAGCTCGGGACTGAGGGGCAGCTCGGGACTGAGGGGCAGCTCGGGACTGAGGGGAAGCTCGGGACTGAGGGGAAGCTCGGGACTGAGGGGAAGCTCAGCACTGAGAGGAAGCCCAGCACTGAGGGGAAGCTCAGCACTGAGGGGAAGCTCAGCACTGATGGGAAGCTCAGGCAGGTAGTTGGATCCGGCAGATCCTGGCTGGCTGGTGGTTCTGGCAGATCCTGGCTGACTGGCGGATCTGGAAGAGTCTGGTTGACTGGCAGATCTGGAAGAGTCTGGTTGACTGGCAGATCTGGAAGAGTCTGGTTGACTGGCAGATCTGGAAGAGTCTGGCTGACTGGCAGATCTGGAAGAGTCTGGCTGACTGGCAGATCTGGAAGAGTCTGGCTGACTGGCAGATCTGGAAGCGTCTGGCTGACTGGCAGATCTGGAAGAGTCTGGCTGACTGGCAGATCCTGGCAGACTGACGGATCTGGCTGCTCCATGCTGACTGGCGGCTCTGGCTGCTCCATGTAGACTGACAGCTCTGGCGGCTTCTTACAGACTGGCAGTTCCTTGCAGGCTGGCAGCTCTGGCTGCTCCATGCAGACTGGCAGCTCTGGCTGCGCTGAACAGGCAGGAGACTCCGGCAGCGCTGGAGAGGAGAAAGGCTCTAACAGCGCTAAACAGGCGGGAGACTCCGACAGCGCTGGAGAGGAGGAAGGCTCTGACTGCGCTGAACAGACGGGAGACTCCGGCAGCGCTGTAGAGGAGGAAGGCTCTGGCAGCGCTGGATAAGCGGGAGACTCCGGCAGCGCTGGAGAGGAGGAAGACTCTGGCAGCGCTGGACAGGCGAGGCGCACTGTAGGCCTGATGCGTGGTGCTGGCACTGGTGGTAGAGAACACGCACAGGAAGCCTGGTGCGGGGAGCTGCCACCGGAGGGCTGATGCGTGGAGGTGGTACTGGATAAACCGGACCGTGCAGGCGCACTGGAGCTCTTGAGCATCGAGCCTGCCCAAATTTACCTGGCTCAATGCCCACTCTAGCCCGGCCGATACGAGGAGCTGGTATGTACCGCACCGTGCTATGCACCCGCACTGAAGACACCGTGCGCACCACAGCATAACACGGTGCCTGCCCGGTCTCTCTAGCCCCCCGGTAAGCACAGGAAGTTAGCGTAGGTCTCCTACCTGGCGTAGCCATACTCCCTGTGAGCCCCCCCCCAATACATTTTTGGGGCTGACTCTCGGGCTTCCATCCGCGTCGCCGTGCTGCCTCCTCAAACCAGCGCCTCTTCGCTTTCGCCGCCTCCAGTTCTTCTTTGGGGCGGCGATATTCTCCAGGCTGTGCCCAGGGTCCTTTTCCGTCCAATATCTCCTCCCAAGTCCAGAAATCCTGTGATCGCTGCTCCTCCTGCCACAGCCTGTCACCACGCCGCTTGGTCCTGTTGTGGTGGGTGATTCTGTTACGGTTTTCTTCGGGTGAAGTAGAGTCGGACCAAAATGCAGCGTGGTTGATTCGATACATCTTTAATAAAGACGAAAAAACTAACGATACAAAACAACAAACGGAATGTGAAAACCTATACAGCCTATCTGGTGACAACAAACACAGAGACAGGAACAATCACCCACGAAACACTCAAAGAATATGGCTGCCTAAATATGGTTCCCAATCAGAGACAACGATAATCACCTGCCTCTGATTGAGAACCAATTCAGACAGCCATAGACTTTGCTAGAGAACCCCACTAAGCCACAATCCCAATACCTACTAAAACCCCAAGACAAAACACACCACATAAATAAACCCATGTCACACCCTGGCCTGACCAAAATAATAAAGAAAACACAAAATACTTCGACCAGGGCGTGACAATTATGGTCTGTAGGACAGGATTATATTATGGTCTGTAGGACAGGGTTATATTATGGTCTGTATAACAGGGTTATATTATGGTCTGTAGGACAGGGTTATATTATGGTCTGTAGGACAGGGTTATATTATGGTCTGTATAACAGGGTTATATTATGGTCTGTAGGACAGGGTTATATTATGGTCTGTATAACAGGGTTATATTATGGTCTGTAGGACAGGATTATATTATGGTCTGTATAACAGGGTTATATTATGGTCTGTAGGACAGGGTTATATTATGGTCTGTAGGACAGGGTTATATTATGGTCTGTAGGACAGGGTTATATTATGGTCTGTATAACAGGGTTATATTATGGTCTGTATAACAGGGTTATATTATGGTCTGTAGGACAGGGTTATATTATGGTCTGTAGGACAGGGTTATATTATGGTCTGTAGGACAGGGTTATATTATGGTCTGTAGGACAGGGTTATATTATGGTCTGTATAACAGGGTTATATTATGGTCTGTATAACAGGGTTATATTATGGTCTGTAGGACAAGGTTATAATATGGTCTGTATAACAGGGTTATATTATGGTCTGTAGGACAGGGTTATATTATGGTCTGTAGGACAGGGTTATATTATGGTCTGTATAACAGGGTTATATTATGGTCTGTAGGACAGGATTATATTATGGTCTGTAGGACAGGGTTATATTATGGTCTGTATAACAGGGTTATATTATGGTCTGTATAACAGGGTTATATTATGGTCTGTATAACAGGGTTATATTATGTCTGTAGTAATTCTTGATCTCTCACTGCCAGTCTGTAGTAACTACCAGCTTTGCTGAGGAGCCCCCGTTTGCAGTCAGCCCCTCCCTATTTGAGCTGCAACCTGGGCAGACCACAGTGGTGGAGGTGAGTCAATCAGCCGTTTTGGTCATATCACAGCCTCTAAAGTCAGACAGTGCTTTGTCTGCACTGAGAAACTGTGTGTGTGTGTCTGCGTGTGCGTCATGTCCCAGGTGGTGTTCTTCCCAATGCTGGCAGAGAGTTGCTCCCAGGTCTTCACCATAGTATGTGACAACTGCCAGGTCAAAGACATCACTGTACAAGGTGTGTGTCTGTCTCCAGGTCAGGGCCAGCTGATAGGTCTAGAGCTGGTGTGTGTCTGTCTCCAGGTCAGGGCCAGCTGATAGGTCTAGAGCTGGTGTGTGTCTGTCTCCAGGTCAGGGCCAGCTGATAGGTCTAGAGCTGGTGTGTGTCTGTCTCCAGGTCAGGGCCAGCTGATAGGTCTAGAGCTGGTGTGTGTCTGTCTCCAGGTCAGGGCCAGCTGATAGGTCTAGAGCTGGTGTGTGTCTGTCTCCAGGTCAGGGCCAGCTGATAGGTCTAGAGCTGGTGTGTGTGTCTGGGGAAGAAGAGGTCCCTGCTCTCGGAGAACTCTGTGACGTCACAGCTGAACACTATGTCCGCTTCCCCACTGCCAACCCTCACTCCGTCCAACAGAAGACACTCACCATCAGGAACAACACGTAAGTCCTGCTACCTGCCCTAACCCTTAAAAACTCCTAAAGTCGATGTCAGCGCCCCCACATACATCTAATTAGCATATTTTAAAAACCCTATTATTACCCGTCAGTTTTAACTAGACTAGAGATATCTGTTTTTTTACATTTGATACGTCTCAATCCTCCGATGTCACACTTCCCCATCTGTGGTGAAAGGTGACAGAGTTCGAGTGGTGTGTATCAGACCATGAGACATCTGTGGTGAAAGGTGACAGAGTTCGAGTGGTGTGTATCAGACCATGAGACATCTGTGGTGAAAGGTGACAGAGTTCGAGTGGTGTGTATCAGACCATGAGACATCTGTGGTGAAAGGTGACAGAGTTCGAGTGGTGTGTATCAGACCATGAGACATCTGTGGTGAAAGGTGACAGAGTTCGAGTGGTGTGTATCAGACCATGAGACATCTGTGGTGAAAGGTGACAGAGTTTGAGTGGTGTGTATCAGACCATGAGACATCTGTGGTGAAAGGTGACAGAGTTCGAGTGGTGTGTATCAGACCAAGAGACATCTGTGGTGAAAGGTGACAGAGTTCGAGTGGTGTGTATCAGACCATGAGACATCTGTGGTGAAAGGTGACAGAGTTAGAGGGGTGTTTGACAGACCATGAGACATCCCATCTGTGGTGAAAGGTGACAGAGTTCGAGTGGTGTGTATCAGACCATGAGACATCCCATCTGTGGTGAAAGGTGACAGAGTTCGAGTGGTGTGTATCAGACCATGAGACATCCCATCTGTGGTGAAAGCTGACAGAGTTCGAGTGGTGTGTATCAGACCATGAGACATCCCATCTGTGGTGAAAGGTGACAGAGTTCGAGTGGTGTGTATCAGACCATGAGACATCCCATCTGTGGTGAAAGGTGACAGAGTTAGAGTGGTGTGTATCAGACCATGAGACATCCCATCTGTGGTGAAAGGTGACAGAGTGGTGTTTGACAGACCATGAGACATCCCATCTGTGGTGAAAGGTGACAGAGTTTGAGTGGTGTGTATCAGACCATGAGACATCCCATCTGTGGTGAAAGGTGACAGAGCTAGAGAGGTGTTTATCAGACCATGAGACATCCCATCTGTGGTGAAAGGTGACAGAGTGGTGTTTGACAGACCATGAGACATCTCATCTGTGGTGAAAGGTGACAGAGTGGTGTTTGACAGACCATGAGACATCCCATTTGTGGTGAAAGGTGACAGAGTGGTGTTTGACAGACCATGAGACATCCCATCTGTGGTGAAAGGTGACAGAGTGGTGTTTGACAGACCATGAGACATCCCATCTGTGGTGAAAGGTGACAGAGTGGTGTTTGATAGACCAGGAGACATCCAATCTGTGGTGAAAGGTGACAGAGTGGTGTTTGTCAGACCATGAGACCCCCCATCTGTGGTGAAAGGTGAGAGAGTTAGTGGTGTTTGACAGACCATGAGATATCCCATCTGTGGTGAAAGGTGACAGAGTGGTGTTTGACAGACCATGAGACATCCCGATAATTGGTATTTTCACTAAAACGCCTGTAGCATTCGAACGGTTTGAGCTACAAACTAATGTGACCCCTCTGTAGAAATGCGAGACTCTCAGGAACACTAGGACACCCACAGGCCTCACAAGGTTAATCTGAAGGTCCCCCGGTAGCAGTCAAAACATCAAGTATATATGGAGACTGTTCCGTGACAAAAATAAGGGGTTAAATACATGTAAAAAAATAAATTAAATATAATGTTTCCTGATCTTTCTTCCAGTACAGATATAGGACAGACTCTTCAGAACAAACTTCCTTTTATTTTATTTTTGGGGGGGGGACTATCTGTTGTTTCATGTAGTGAATCTGTTATTCAATGCGTTTGTATGGGCTAATAAATAAATATTTAGATATTTATATTTTGATAATTCATGGGATCTCAAAATTCTAAATCAAATAGCTAAATGATCCTTGGAATGACTTTCTTAAAACAATTCCATATATATCTTAATAGAAGCCCCCTCCCCACCTGGGATCAGCAACAACACGTTAGACCAGCTACCTGCCCTAACCCTTAAACTAACCACCATCAACAACAACACGTTAGACCAGCTACCTGCCCTAACCCTTAAACTAACCACCATCAACAACAACACGTTAGACCAGCTACCTGCCCTAACCCTTAAACTAACCACCATCAACAACAACACGTTAGACCAGCTACCTGCCCTAACCCTTAAACTAACCACCATCAACAACACGTTAGACCAGCTACCTGCCATAACCCTTAAACTAACCACCATCAACAACAACACGTTAGACCAGCTACCTGCCCTAACCCTTAAACTAACCACCATCAACAACAACACGTTAGACCAGCTACCTGCCCTAACCCTTAAACTAACCACCATCAACAACAACATGTTAGACCAGCTACCTGCCCTAACCCTTAAACTAACCACCATCAACAACAACACGTTAGACCAGCTACCTGCCCTAACCCTTAAACTAACCACCATCAACAACAACACGTTAGACCAGAACCCCTTTCCAAATGTAATGTTTCAGATCTGATCTATATGTTTCTGTAGATGTTTGTAGAAATCTCTCTTTCTGTAGAATACTTTTTCTCACTTTTTTTTCCTCTCTGTCTTTGTCTCTCTGTCTGTCTCTGTCTCTGTCTGTCTCTGTCTGTTTCTACTCTCTCTCTCTGTCTTGTTTCTACTCTGTCTGTTTCTACTCTCTCTCTCTGTCTGTCTCTGTCTGTTTCTACTCTCTCTCTGTCTGTTTCTTCTCTCTGTTTCTTCTCTCTCTCTGTCTGTTTCTACTCTCTCTCTCTGTCTGTCTCTGTCTGTTTCTACTCTCTCTCTGTCTGTCTCTGTCTGTTTCTTCTCCCTCTCTGTCTGCTTCTTCTCTCTCTCTGTCTGCTTCTTCTCTCTCTCTGTCTGTTTCTTCTCTCTCTCTCTCTCTCTATATGTCTGTCTGTGTGTCAGTCACTTGGAGCTGACGTTCCATTGGCAGATCATGCAGCCCAACTTGCAGACCCTCCTCCCTGGGGAGATCCCTGACCCCGCCCACATCCAGTACCACTTGGCCAATGACGACGTGTTCTACGTCAGCCCCGCCTCCGGCCTGATAACCCCCCTACAGGACCATGAGTTCCTCCTTACATACCAGCCCCAGCAGGTAACCTCTGACCTCTAACCCGACTGGACCATGAGTAGCTGTAGGGTGTGACTCACTAGGTGCATCAGTGTAGTAAACGTTGATGTGTGTTTTCTCCAGTTGATGGACTACCACCGTGTGTGTCACCTGGTAGTGAGGGACGTCCCAGAGCTGCCCAGAGAGGATGAACCTCTGGACACCGCCCCCAAGGTGAACGATGTGATTGTCATGGAGATAGAGGTCAAAGGGTTGACACAGGCCTACCAGGTCCTGTTGGAGCCTTACTCTATTCATATCCCTGGAGAGGTGTTCATAGGCACCACCATCCGCAGGAGCTTCAAGGTAATCAGTTATGATAGTACATCAATGAGATACTTTATGTTTACCCAGTGGGCAAATTGACCAAGTGACGCGCTTACATCCAAATTGGCCAAGTGATGCGCTTACGTCCAAATTGGCCAAGTGACGCGCTTACGTCCAAATTGGCCAAGTGACGTGCTTACGTCCAAATTGGCCAAGTGACGCGCTTACGTCCAAATTGGCCAAGTGATGCGCTTACGTCCAAATTGACCAAGTGACGCGCTTATGTCCAAATTGACCAAGTGACGCGCTTATGTCCAAATTGGCCAAGTGATGCGCTTACGTCCAAATTGACCAAGTGACGCGCTTATGTCCAAATTGACCAAGTGACGCGCTTATGTCCAAATTGGCCAAGTGACGCGCTTACGTCCAAATTGGCCAAGTGACGCGCTTACGTCCAAATTGGCCAAGTGACGCGCTTACGTCCAAATTGGCAAAGTGACGCGCTTATGTCCAAAAGCAGTTGGTGAACTGGTGATGTCTTTGCCCACAGGGTAAGTACAGTAGTCTATGTTCTCTTCTCCAGACCACCATGGTACCAGTAGTCTCTGATGGTCTGTTCTCTTCTCCAGACCACCATGGTACCAGTAGTCTCTGATGGTCTGTTCTCCAGACCACCATGGTACCAGTAGTCTCTGATGGTCTGTTCTCCAGACCACCATGGTACCAGTAGTCTCTGATGGTCTGTTCTCTTCTCCAGACCACCATGGTGTCAGTAGTCTCTGTTCTCTTCTCCAGACCACCATGGTACCAGTAGTCTCTGATGGTCTGTACTCTTCTCCAGACCACCATGGTACCAGTAGTCTCTGATGGTCTGTTCTCTTCTCCAGACCACCATGGTACCAGTAGTCTCTGATGGTCTGTTCTCTTCTCCAGACCACCATGGTACCAGTAGTCTCTGATGGTCTGTTCTCCAGACCACCATGGTACCAGTAGTCTCTGATGGTCTGTTCTCCAGACCACCATGGTACCAGTAGTCTCTGATGGTCTGTTCTCCAGACCACCATGGTACAAGTAGTCTCTGATGGTCTGTTCTCCTCTCCAGACCACCATGGTACCAGTAGTCTCTGGTGGTCTGTTCTCTTCTCCAGACCACCATGGTACCAGTAGTCTCTGATGGTCTGTTCTCTTCTCCAGACCACCATGGTACCAGTAGTCTCTGATGGTCTGTTCTCTTCTCCAGACCACCATGGTACCAGTAGTCTCTGATGGTCTGTTCTCCAGACCACCATGGTACCAGTAGTCTCTGATGGTCTGTTCTCTGCTCCAGACCACCATGGTACCAGTAGTCTCTGATGGTCTGTTCTCTTCTCCAGACCACCATGGTACCAGTAGTCTCTGATGGTCTGTTCTCTTCTCCAGACCACCATGGTACCAGTAGTCTCTGATGGTCTGTTCTCTTCTCCAGACCACCATGGTACCAGTAGTCTCTGATGGTCTGTTCTCCAGACCACCATGGTACCAGTAGTCTCTGATGGTCTGTTCTCCAGACCACCATGGTACCAGTAGTCTCTGATGGTCTGTTCTCCAGACCACCATGGTACCAGTAGTCTCTGATGGTCTGTTCTCTTCTCCAGACCACCATGGTACCAGTAGTCTCTGATGGTCTGTTCTCTTCTCCAGACCACCATGGTACCAGTAGTCTCTGATGGTCTGTTCTCCAGACCACCATGGTACCAGTAGTCTCTGATGGTCTGTTCTCTGCTCCAGACCACCATGGTACCAGTAGTCTCTGATGGTATGTTCTCTTCTCCAGACCACCATGGTACCAGTAGTCTCTGATGGTCTGTTCTCTTCTCCAGACCACCATGGTACCAGTAGTCTCTGATGGTCTGTTCTCCAGACCACCATGGTACCAGTAGTCTCTGATAGTCTGTTCTCCAGACCACCATGGTACCAGTAGTCTCTGATGGTCTGTTCTCTTCTCCAGACCACCATGGTACCAGTAGTCTCTGATGGTCTGTTCTCCAGACCACCATGGTACAAGTAGTCTCTGATGGTCTGTTCTCTTCTCCAGACCACCATGGTACCAGTAGTCTCTGATGGTCTGTTCTCTTCTCCAGACCACCATGGTACCAGTAGTCTCTGATGGTCTGTTCTCTTCTCCAGACCACCATGGTACCAGTAGTCTCTGATGGTCTGTTCTCTTCTCCAGACCACCATGGTACCAGTAGTCTCTGATGGTCTGTTCTCCAGACCACCATGGTACCAGTAGTCTCTGATGGTCTGTTCTCTGCTCCAGACCACCATGGTACCAGTAGTCTCTGATGGTCTGTTCTCTTCTCCAGACCACCATGGTACCAGTAGTCTCTGATGGTCTGTTCTCCAGACCACCATGGTACTAGTAGTCTCTGATGGTCTGTTCTCTTCTCCAGACCACCATGGTACCAGTAGTCTCTGATGGTCTGTTCTCTTCTCCAGACCACCATGGTACCAGTAGTCTCTGATGGTCTGTTCTCTTCTCCAGACCACCATGGTACCAGTAGTCTCTGATGGTCTGTTCTCCAGACCACCATGGTACCAGTAGTCTCTGATGGTCTGTTCTCTGCTCCAGACCACCATGGTACCAGTAGTCTCTGATGGTCTGTTCTCTTCTCCAGACCACCATGGTACCAGTAGTCTCTGATGGTCTGTTCTCTTCTCCAGACCACCATGGTACCAGTAGTCTCTGATGGTCTGTTCTCCAGACCACCATGGTACCAGTAGTCTCTGATGGTCTGTTCTCTGCTCCAGACCACCATGGTACCAGTAGTCTCTGATGGTCTGTTCTCTTCTCCAGACCACCATGGTACCAGTAGTCTCTGATGGTCTGTTCTCCAGACCACCATGGTACCAGTAGTCTCTGATGGTCTGTTCTCTGCTCCAGACCACCATGGTACTAGTAGTCTCTGATGGTCTGTTCTCTTCTCCAGACCACCATGGTACCAGTAGTCTCTGATGGTCTGTTCTCTTCTCCAGACCACCATGGTACCAGTAGTCTCTGATGGTCTGTTCTCTTCTCCAGACCACCATGGTACCAGTAGTCTCTGATGGTCTGTTCTCCAGACCACCATGGTACCAGTAGTCTCTGATGGTCTGTTCTCTTCTCCAGACCACCATGGTACCAGTAGTCTCTGATGGTCTGTTCTCCAGACCACCATGGTACCAGTAGTCTCTGATGGTCTGTTCTCCAGACCACCATGGTACCAGTAGTCTCTGATGGTCTGTTCTCTTCTCCAGACCACCATGATGCCAGTAGTCTCTGTTCTCTTCTCCAGACCACCATGGTGTCAGTAGTCTCTGTTCTCTTCTCCAGACCACCATGGTGTCAGTAGTCTCTGATGGTCTGTTCTCCAGACCACCATGGTACCAGTAATCTCTGATGGTCTGTTCTCCAGAACACCATGGTACCAGTAGTCTGTGATGGTCTGTTCTCCAGACCACCATGGCACCAGCAGTCTTTGTCTCTTCAGATGTGGAACAACAGCAGATCCAGAATCGCCTTCCATTGGGAGAGGAGCGGTGACTGTCACATCATGGAGGTGGAGCCCCCTGCTGGGGAAATAGGTACACATCATGGTCACACACAGATAGATAGAGGCCAATGTATAAATAACATATATGTATATATATTTCCTTTATTATTTCCCCCTAACCCTACCACCCATCCCCTAATTGGAGTAAACGAATGAACAACAACACTTGGGCGTATATTTCCAGCTTATCCATACTGTATACATTTAACAGACAGTCTATATATTTAGTCCACATCCTTCCAGCTTATCCATACTGTATACATTTAACAGACAGTCAATATATTTAGTCCACATCCTTCCAGTTTATCCATACTGTATACATTTAACACACAGTCTATTTATTTAGTCCACATCCTTCAGCTCCACTCAACCCCTCCCATTTATCTCTGAAAACCATCCAGTTTTTATTTCTATTTGCCATATATTTTTCAACTGTGCTGTCTGTGATGTTTCACAAAAGTTCTGAAATATGTTAATATGTTAGAAATATGTTATCTGCATAAGTATGCAGATCCTTTGCTATGAGACTTGAAATTGAAGTCAGGTGCATCCGGTTTCCATTGATCATCCTTGAGCTGTTTCTACAACTTGATTGGAGTTCACCTGTGGTAAATTCAATTGACTGGACATGATTTGGAAAGGCACACACATGCATATATAAGGTCCCACAGTTGACAGTGCATGTCAGAGCAAAAACCAAGCCATGAGGTCGAAGGAATTGTGCGTAGAGCTCAGAGACAAGATTGTGTCGAGACACAGATCTGGGGAAGGGTACCAAAAAATGTCTGCAGCATTGAAGGTCCCCAAGAACACAGTAGCCTCCATTATACTTAAATGGAAGAAGTTTGGATCCACCAAGACTCTTCCTAGAGCTGGCCGTCCAGCCAAACTGAGCAATCGGGGAAGAAGGGCCTTGGTCAATGGTCACTCTGACTGACAGAGCTCCAGAGTTCCTCTGTGGAAATGGGAGAACCTTCCAGAAGGATAACCATCTCTGCGGCACCACCAATCAGGTCTTTATGGTAGAGTGACCAGACGGAAGCCACTCCTCAGTAAAAGGCACGACAGCCCGCTTGGAGTTTACCAATAGGCACCTAAAGGACTCTCAGACTATGAGAAAGACTGCTCTGGTCTGATTAAACCAAGATTGAATTCTTTGGCCTGAACACCAAGCATCACATCTTGAGGAAACCTGGCACCATCACTACGGTGAAGCACGGTGGTGGCATTATCATGCTGTGAGGTTGTTTTTCAGCAGCAGGGACTGGGAGACTAGTCAGGACCAAAGAAAAGATGAACGGAGCAAAGTACAGAGAGATCCTTGACGAAAACCTGCTCCAGAGCACTCAGGATCTCTGACTGGGGCGAAGGTTCACCTTCCAACAAGACAACGACCCTAAGCACACAACCAAGACAATGCAGGAGTGGCTGCAGGACAAGTCTCTGAATGTCCTTGAGTGGCCCAGCCAGAGCCCAGACTTGAACCCGATCAAAGATCTCTAGAGAGACCTGAAAATAGCTGTGCAGCAACGCTCCCCATCCAACCTTGAGAGGATCTGCAGAGAAGAATGGTAGAAACTCCCCAAATACAGGTGTGCCAAGCTTGTTGTGTCATACCCAAGAAGACTCTATGCTGTAATTGCTGCCTAAGGTGCTTCAACAAAGTACTGAGTAAATGGTCTGAATACTTATGTAAATGTGATATTTCCTTAAATGAAACTGGTATGCTTTTTCATTCATCACAATTTTCTTTAGCCAATTTTGGTTGGTAATGCAGGGCTGACAGACAAGTTCCTAACTTCATCCCCTTTCTACTTGCCTCTTCCATTTTTGCAGTAATTATGCAATTTGTTGGTTGTAATTCTGGTGAGAGCAGACATTTCCATATTTTTTTGTTAGCTGCATCTATGACATAACTCCACCAGTCCTATTTATAAAGATTATACAAAAAGTCTAATTATTCCCCAAATATTGTTTTTTTTAACCATCGAGGTCTAATGCTTTAATATTTAATCATTTCTGCCCTCTGAATTCATATTCATTATATAAATAGGCCATATAATTTTGGCTGACTTGCCGTTCCAAATAAAATGGAATATTTTTTGCTCATATCATTTTAAAAACAAGTTGCTCGGTGTAGGCAAAACCATAAGCAAATCGGTAAACTGGGATATGACTAAAGAGTTAATCAGGGTAAACTGGGATATGACTAAAGAGTTAATCAGGGTAAACTGGGATGTGACTAAAGAGTTAATCAGGGTAAACTGGGATATGACTAAAGAGTTAATCAGGGTAAACTGGGATATGACTAAAGAGTTAATCAGGGTAAACTGGGATATGACTAAAGAGTTCATCAGGGTAAACTGGGATGTGACTAAAGAGTTAATCAGGGTAAACTGGGATGTGACTAAAGAGTTAATCAGGGTAAACTGGGATATGACTAAAGAGTTCATCAGGGTAAACTGGGATGTGACTAAAGAGTTAATCAGGGTAAACTGGGATATGACTAAAGAGTTAATCAGGGTAAACTGGGATATGACTAAAGAGTTAATCAGGGTAAACTGGGATATGACTAAAGAGTTCATCAGGGTGATTTTTCCACAAATAGACAGGTATTTTCCTTTCCACGGTAGCAAGATCTTACCTATTTTTGCCAACTTTCTATTAAAATTGAATGTAGTGAGATTATTTATTTATTTTGGGATATGTATACCGAGTATATCCACATCACTGTCAGACCATTTCATACGGTAATGTAGGAGTTGTATGTTTTAGTGATCCAATACGTAATATAGTAAGTACACTGATCATCATTTGGTTGTATTCCAGAGAGGTTATACAAAGTATCTAGATCCTCTATGAGGCTGTGCAGGGATCCACATTGTGGATTTAAAAGAAAACATGAATCATCAGTGTACAATGATACCGTGGTTTTTAAGCCAGGGATTTCAAGGCCCTTGATGTTATTGTTGGATCTGATTTTAACAGCTAACATTTTGACAGCCATAATAAATAGATATGCCGATAGTGGACAACCTTGTTTTACTACTCTTGACAGTTGAATACTTTCTGAGAAGTAGCCATTATTTAGTATTTTACACCTGTGGTTAACTTTAACCCATTTTAAAAGAGACTCTCCAAAATATTTCAGGCACTTATCAAGTTGATGTCGGAAGTTTACATACACTTAGGTTGGAGTCATTAAAACTTGTTTTTCAACCACTCCACAAATGTCTTGTTAACAAACTATAGTTTTGTCAAGTCGGTTAGGACATCTACTTTGTGCATGACACAAGTCATTTTTCCAACCATCGTTTACAGACAGAATATTTAACTTATAATTCACTGTATCACAATTCCAGTGGGTCAGAAGTTTACATACACTAGGTTGACTGCGCCTTTAAACAGCTTGGAAAATTCACGAAAATTATGTCATGGATTTAGGAGCTTCTGATAGGCTAATTGACATCATTTGAGTCAATTGGAGGCGTACCTCTGGATGTATTTCAAGGCCTACCTTCAAACTCAGTGCCTCTTTCCTTGACATCATGGGAAAATAAAAAGAAATCAGCCAAGACCTCAATAAAAAAATTGTAGACCTCATCCTTGGGAACAATTTAAAAGTTAATCTGTACAAGCAATAGTACGCAAGTATAAACACCATGGGATCACGCAACCGTCATACCGCTCAGGAAGGGTCTCCTAGAGATGAACTTACTTTGGTGTGAAAGTGCAAATCAATCCCAGAACAACAACCTTAGAAACAGGTAGAAAAGTATCTATATCCACAGTAAAACGAGTCGTTATAACCTGAAAGTCTGCTCAGCAAGGAATAAGCCACTGCTCCAAAACCGCCATAAAAAAGCCAGACTACGGTTTGCAACTGCACATATATGGACAAAGATCGTACTTTTTGGAGAAATATCCTCTGGTCTGATGAAACAAAAATAGAACTGTTTGGCCATAATGACCATTGTTATGTTTAGAGGAAAAAGGGGGAGGCTTGCAAGCCAAAGAACGTCATCCCAACCGTGAAGCATGGGGGTGGCAGCATCATGTTGTGAGGGTGCTTTGCTGCAGGAGGGACTGGTGCACTTCACAAAATAGATGGCATCATGAGGTAGGAAAATTATGTGGATATATTGAAGCAACATCTTAAGACATCAGTGAGGAAGTTAAAGCTTGGTCGCAAATGGGTCTTCCAAATGGACAATGACCCCAAGCATACTTCCATTGTTGTGGCAAAATGCCTTTAGGACAGCAAAGTCAAAGTATTGGAGTGGCCATCACAAAGCCCTGACCTCAATCCTATAGAACATTTGTGGGCAGAACTGAAAAAGTGTGTGCGAGCAAGGAGGCCTACAAACCTGACTCAGTTTGGCCACTAGAGGCCGCTACCATTCTCTATGAGGTCATGGCATAGAGTTGGAGGCCCCTGCTGGGGAAATAGGAACATGTCATGGTCACATCATAGAGGTGGAGCCCCCTGCTGGGGAAATAGGAGCATGTCATGGTCACATCATAGAGGTGGAGCCCCCTGCTGGGGAAATAGGAACATGTCATGGTCACATCATAGAGGTGGAGCCCCCTGCTGGGGAAATAGAAACATGACATGGTCACATCATAGAGGTGGAGCCCCCTGCTGGGGAAATAGGTACATGACATGGTCACATCATAGAGGTGGAGCCCCCTGCTGGGGAAATAGGAACATGTCATAGTCACATCATAGAGGTGGAGCCCCCTGCTGGGGAAATAGGAACATGTCATGGTCACATCATAGAGGTGGAGCCCCCTGCTGGGGAAATAGGTACATGACATGGTCACATCATAGAGGTGGAGCCCCCTGCTGGGGAAATAGGAACATGTCATGGTCACATCATAGAGGTGGAGCCCCCTGCTGGGGAAATAGGAACATGACATGGTCACATCATAGAGGTGGAGCCCCCTGCTGGGGAAATAGGAACATGTCATGGTCACATCATAGAGTTGGAGGCCCCTGCTGGGGAAATAGGAACATGACATGGTCACATCATAGAGGTGGAGCCCCCTGTTGGGGAAATAGGAACATGTCATGGTCACATCATAGAGGTGGAGCCCCCTGCTGGGGAAATAGGAACATGACATGGTCGCATCATAGAGTTGGAGGCCCCTGCTGGGGAAATAGGTACATGCCATGGTCACATCATAGAGGTGGAGCTCCCTGCTGTGGAAATAGGAACATGTCATGGTCACATCATAGAGGTGGAGCCCCCTGCTGGGGAAATAGGAACATGACATGGCCACATCATAGAGGTGGAGCCCCCTGCTGGGGAAATAGGAACATGACATGGTTACATCATAGAGGTGGAGCCCCCTGCTGGGGAAATAGGAACATGTCATGGTCACATCGTAGAGGTGGAGCCCCCTGCTGGGGAAATAGGTACATGACATGGTCACATCATAGAGGTGGAGCCCCCTGCTGGGGAAATAGGAACATGCCATGGTCACATCATAGAGGTGGAGCCCCCTCCTGGGGAAATAGGAACATGACATGGTCACATCATAGAGGTGGAGCCCCCTGCTGGGGAAATAGGAACATGACATGGTCACATCATAGAGGTGGAGCCCCCTGCTGGGGAAATAGGAACATGACATGGCCACATCATAGAGGTGGAGCCCCCTGCTGGGGAAATAGGAACATGTCATGGTCACATCATAGAGGTGGAGCCCCCTGCTGGGGAAATAGGAACATGTCATGGTCACATCATAGAGGTGGAGCCCCCTGCTGGGGAAATAGGAACATGCCATGATTCAGCCAGACTGTTTATAAGAGATGAACATGAATTATACATTTCAAGACATTTAGCAGAGGTGCAGCAGAACTCTGTAGCTTTAGTAGATTGACTGATTAATGTGTCTAGTAGACTGGTCGGTTGACTGACTAGTTAGTAGACTGTTCAGTTGACTGACTGGTTAGTAGACTGGTCAGTTGACTGACTGATTTGTAGACTGGTCTGTTGGCTGACTGGTTAGTAGACTGGTCTCTTGACTGACTGGTTAATAGACTGGTCTCTTGACTGACTGATTTGTAGACTGGTCTGTTGGCTGACTGGTTAGTAGACTGGTCTGTTAGCTGACTGGTTATTAGACTGGTCTCTTGACTGACTGGTTAGTAGACGGTCTCTTGACTGACTGGTTGGTAGACTTGTCTGTTGACTGACTGGTTAGTAGACTGGTCTGTTGGCGGACCCGTTAGTAGACTGGCCTGTTGGCTGACTGGTTAGTAGGCTGGTCTGTTGGCGGACTGGTCAGTAGGCTGGTCTGTTGGTGGACCGGTTAGTAGACTGGTCTGTTGGCTGACTGGTTAGTAGGCTGGTCTGTTGACTGACTGGGTAGTAGACTGATCTGTTGACTGACTGGTTAGTAGACGGTCTCTTGACTGACTGGTTGGTAGACTTGTCTGTTGACTGACTGGTTAGTAGACTGGTCTGTTGGCGGACCCGCTAGTAGACTGGCCTGTTGGCTGACTGGTTAGTAGGCTGGTCTGTTGGCGGACCCGTTAGTAGACTGGCCTGTTGGCTGACTGGTTAGTAGGCTGGTCTGTTGGTGGACCGGTTAGTAGACTGGTCTGTTGGCTGACTGGTTAGTAGGATGGTCTGTTGACTGACTGGGTAGTAGACTGGTCTGTTGACTGACTGGTTAGGACACTGGCTAGTAGCCTGCTGTTTACTGACTGGTTAGTAGACTGGTCTGTTGGCTGATTGACTGGTTAGTAGACTGGGCTGTTGACTGACTGACTGGTTAGTAGACTGGTCTGTTGACTGACTGACTGGTTAGTAGACTGGGCTGTTGAATGACTGACTGGTTAGTAGACTGGGCTGTTGACTGACTGGTTAGTACACTGGCTAGTAGCCTGCTGTTTACTGACTGGTTAGTAGACTGGTCTGTTGACTGACTGACTGGTTAGTAGACTGGGCTGTTGACTGACTGACTGGTTAGTAGACTGGTCTGTTGACTGACTGACTGGTTAGTAGACTGGTCTGTTGACTGACTGGTTAGTACACTGGCTAGTAGCCTGCTGTTTACTGACTGGTTAGTAGACTGGTCTGTTGACTGACTGACTGGTTAGTAGACTGGGCTGTTGACTGACTGACTGGTTAGTAGACTGGGCTGTTGACTGACTGGTTAATAAAGCTAATCTGAAAACAAGACTCCCTAAATTCTATCAGCATATTGATTGTGCAACCAGGGCTGGTAAAACCCTGGAACATTGTTATTCGAACTTCCGCAACGCATATAAGGCCCTCCCCCGCCCTCCTTTCTGAAAAGCTGACCACGACTCCATTTTGTTGCTTCCAGCCTACAGACAGAAACTAAAACAAGAAGCTCCCGCGCTCAGGTCTGTTCAACGCTGGTCCGACCAATCTGATTCCACACTTCAAGACTGCTTCGATCACGTGGACTGGGATATGTTCCGCATTGCGTCCAACAACAACATTGACGAATACGCTGATTCAGTGAGCGAGTTCATTAGAAAGTGCATCGGGCGATGTCGTACCCACAGCAACTATTAAAACATTCCCAAACCATAGTGGAGTTTGGAGTGTGACTGTTTGAGGTTGTGGACAGGTGTCTTTTATACTGATAACAAGTTCAAACAGGTGCCATTAATACAGATAACGAGTGGAGGACAGAGGAGCCTCTTAAAGAAGAAGTTACAGGTCTGTGAGAGCCAGAAATCTTGCTTGTTTGTAGATGACCAAATACTTATTTTCCACCATAATTTGCAAATAAATTCATTAAAAATCCTACAATGTGATTTTCTGGATTTCTTTTTCTCATTTTGTCTGTCATAGTTGAAGGGTACCTATGATGGAAATTACAGGCCTCACTCATCTTTTTAAGTGGGAGAACTTGCACAATTGGTGGCTGACTAAATACTTTTTTGCCCCACTGTACATGTATCACTAGCCACTTTAAACTATGCCACTTTTATGTTTACATACCCTACATTACTCATCTCATATGTATATACTGTACTCGATACCATCTACTGCATCTTGCCTATGCCGTTCTTTGCCATCACTCATTCATATATCTTTATGTACATATTCTTTATCCCTTTACACTTGTGTGTATACGGTAATAGTTTTGGAATTGTTAGTTAGATTACTCGTTGGTTATTACTGCATTGTCGGAACTAGAAGCACAAGCATTTCGCTACACTCGCATTAACATCTGCTAACCATGTGTATGTGACCATTAACATCTACTAACCATGTGACCAATAACATCTACTAACCATGTGTTAGTGACCATTAACATCTACTAACCATGTGACCATTAACATCTGCTAACCATGTGTATGTGACCATTAACATCTGTTAACCATGTGACCAATAACATCTGCTAACCATGTGTATGTGACCATTAACATCTGTTAACCATGTGACCAATAACATCTGCTAACCATGTGACCAATCTAGAAGAAAAAGAAACGCACACCTATTAAGACGAGGTGCTGGCTAGCGGAGTAGAACACCTATTAAGACGAGGTGCTGGCTAGCGGAGTAGAACACCTATTAAGACGAGGTGCTGGCTAGCGGAGTAGAACACCTATTAAGACGAGGTGCTGGCTAGCGGAGTAGAACACCTATTAAGACGAGGTGCTGGCTAGCGGAGTAGAAACTTGAAAATAAAAGAGAGCCGCACACTCTTGGAGCTCAGATGCAAAAATTTAATACCAACGTTTCGACAGCCAAGCTGTCTTCATCAGGGTATAATCACAAACACTGCGGGATGACTTGTTTATATAGTGTCAAAAGACACAGGTGTCTGTAATCATGGCCAAGAGTGGCCTAATATCATTGGTTAATTATCAAATATTAAAATGTCATACAAAGAACAGCATACAAACAACAAATGGATAGCATACGATCATAGATCGTTTTCTTGCCTCACATCATTATGTGGAAACGGTATATTGATGATATTTTTGTTCTATGGAGGAGTGATGCCAAACAGCTCCAGGCGTTCCATGGAGGAGTGATGCCAAACAGCTCCAGGCGTTCTATGGAGGAGTGATGCCAAACAGCTCCAGGCATTCCATGGAGGGGTGATGCCAAACAGCTCCAGGCGTTCCATGGAGGAGTGATGCCAAACAGCTCCAGGCGTTCCATGGAGGGGTGATGCCAAACAGCTCCAGGCGTTCCATGGAGGAGTGATGCCAAACAGCTCCAGGCGTTCCATGGAGGAGTGATGCCAAACAGCTCCAGGCGTTCTATGGAGGAGTGATGCCAAACAGCTCCAGGCGTTCTATGGAGGAGTGATGCCAAACAGCTCCAGGCGTTCCATGGAGGAGTGATGCCAACAGCTCCAGGCGTTCCATGGAGGAGTGATGCCAAACAGCTCCAGGCGTTCCATGGAGGGGTGATGCCAAACAGCTCCAGGCGTTCCATGGAGGAGTGATGCCAAACAGCTCCAGGCGTTCCATGGAGGAGTGATGCCAACAGCTCCAGGCGTTCTATGGAGGAGTGATGCCAACAGCTCCAGGCGTTCCATGGAGGAGTGATGCCAAACAGCTCCAGGCGTTCTATGGAGGAGTGATGCCAACAGCTCCAGGCGTTCCATGGAGGAGTGATGCCAAACAGCTCCAGGCGTTCCATGGAGGGGTGATGCCAAACAGCTCCAGGCGTTCCATGGAGGGGTGATGCCAAACAGCTCCAGGCGTTCCATGGAGGAGTGATGCCAAACAGCTCCAGGCGTTCCATGGAGGAGTGATGCCAACAGCTCCAGGCGTTCCATGGAGGGGTGATGCCAAACAGCTCCAGGCGTTCCATGGAGGAGTGATGCCAAACAGCTCCAGGCGTTCCATGGAGGAGTGATGCCAAACAGCTCCAGGCGTTCCATGGAGGAGTGATGCCAAACAGCTCCAGGCGTTCCATGGAGGAGTGATGCCAAACAGCTCCAGGCGTTCCATGGAGGAGTGATGCCAAACAGCTCCAGGCGTTCCATGGAGGAGTGATGCCAAACAGCTCCAGGCGTTCCATGGAGGAGTGATGCCAAACAGCTCCAGGCGTTCCATGGAGGAGTGATGCCAAACAGCTCCAGGCATTCCATGGAGGAGTGATGCCAAACAGCTCCAGGCGTTCCATGGAGGAGTGATGCCAACAGCTCCAGGCGTTCCATGGAGGGGTGATGCCAAACAGCTCCAGGCGTTCCATGGAGGAGTGATGCCAAACAGCTCCAGGCGTTCCATGGAGGAGTGATGCCAAACAGCTCCAGGCGTTCCATGGAGGAGTGATGCCAAACAGCTCCAGGCGTTCCATGGAGGAGTGATGCCAAACAGCTCCAGGCGTTCCATGGAGGAGTGATGCCAAACAGCTCCAGGCGTTCCATGGAGGAGTGATGCCAAACAGCTCCAGGCGTTCCATGGAGGAGTGATGCAACACAGCTCCAGGCGTTCCATGGAGGAGTGATGCCAAACAGCTCCAGGCGTTCCATGGAGGAGTGATGCCAACAGCTCCAGGCGTTCCATGGAGGAGTGATGCCAAACAGCTCCAGGCGTTCCATGGAGGAGTGATGCCAACAGCTCCAGGCGTTCCATGGAGGAGTGATGCAACACAGCTCCAGGCGTTCCATGGAGGAGTGATGCCAAACAGCTCCAGGCGTTCTATGGAGGAGTGATGCCAAACAGCTCCAGGCGTTCTATGGAGGAGTGATGCCAAACAGCTCCAGGCGTTCCATGGAGGAGTGATGCCAAACAGCTCCAGGCGTTCCATGGAGGAGTGATGCCAAACAGCTCCAGGCGTTCCATGGAGGAGTGATGCAACACAGCTCCAGGCGTTCCATGGAGGAGTGATGCCAAACAGCTCCAGGCGTTCCATGGAGGAGTGATGCCAAACAGCTCCAGGCGTTCCATGGAGGAGTGATGCCAAACAGCTCCAGGCGTTCCATGGAGGAGTGATGCAAAACAGCTCCAGGCGTTCCATGGAGGAGTGATGCCAAACAGCTCCAGGCGTTCCATGGAGGAGTGATGCCAAACAGCTCCAGGCGTTCCATGGAGGGGTGATGCAAAACAGCTCCAGGCGTTCTATGCTTTTCTTAACTCCTGTTCTGAGCATCTGAGATTTACTATGCAATCTGATACACGTCAAATCAGTTTTCTTGATCTTCTGATCTTGTGTGAAGATAATGTTCTATACACTGATCTTTACAGGAAACCTACTGATCGTAACAGCTTGTTGAGGGCTGATAGTTGTCACCCACTTCCCCTGAAAACAGTTTGCCCTACAGCCAATTCTGTCCAATCAAAAGAATTTGAAAAAAACAATCAGATTTCTACAGAAATATGGCTGAGACGCAAAGAAAGTTCAAGGAGAGGGGCTACAAGAGTGATCAGATTAATATTGCCATTGAGAAAATTCAAAACAAAACGAGACATGACCTTTTTCAAGGTCAGTCTCGCAAAAAGATGCATTCTTGTATTCTAACTACCTGCTATTCAAAGTGTTCTGAACAAATTAAGGGAATTGTTCACAAGCATTGGCACATCCTAAAATCCGATGATGGTCCGAAAACACATTACCAAGACTTTCCCTTGGTCTTATTCTCGCGGGGCAGAAATCTCAGAGACCAATTGGTAAACTCTGATTTACCACCCCAAGATATTCCTGAACAACGTCTATTTGCGCCCCTACTGGATGGAAATTACAAATGTAATGGCTGTGCTCAATGCAATGGCACTTATAAATGTAGATCCTTCAAACACCCCCAAACAGGGAAACAGATCCCAATAAATGGTGTTATTACGTGCTCCACTAAGGCAGTTATTTATCTTATAACTTGTTCTTGTGGTAAAAATTATGTAAAACAAAGCGCGAATTAAAAGTACGTATTTCAGAGCATCGTAGCATCATTAGGTGTAAAAACTTTACTTATCCAGTTGCGGCCCACTTCTTGGAGGCAGGCCACTCGATTTCGTCTCTGCGTTGTATTGGCATTGAACATGTCACCCTCCCGCGGAGAGGGGGTGACCTTGATAATTTATTGTTAAAACGAGAGGCTGCCTGGATCTTTAATTTAAAGACCCTTGCTCCCTTCGGTCTCAACGTAGACTTTGATCTGAAGCCATTATTGTGACTTTGCCATTGTGGTTGTTTGTAAATTTGTGTAGTCAAATGAATCTATGATCGTATGCTATCCATTTGTTGTTTGTATGCTGTTCTTTGTATGACATTTTATTATTTGATAATTAACCAATGATATTAGGCCACTCTTGGCCATGATTACAGACACCTGTGTCTTTTGACACTATATAAACGAGTCATCCCGCAGTGTTTGTGATTATACCCTGATGAAGACAGCTTGGCTGTCGAAACGTTGGTATTACATTTTTGCATCTGAGCTCCAAGAGTGTGCGGCTCTCTTTTATTTTCAACCATGTGACCAATAACATCTACTAACCATGTGTATGTGACCATTAACATCTACTAACCATGTGTATGTGACCATTAACATCTGCTAACCATGTGACCATTAACATCTGCTAACCATGTGTATGTGACAAATACAATTTGATTTAATAGAATGCTCTGTTGCCTGACTAGTGGTTAGTAGACTGATCTGTTGTCTGACTGGTTGACTGTGTGTTTGTGGTCCAGAGATGAACGAGTGTTTTGACCTGGAGCTGGTTCTGACCGGAGGGCGACCAGGTGCGGTCATATCCAGACTGCTGTGTCATGTTCAGCACCATCACCAACCTGTTGCTCTGGTCATACAGGTCACCTTCAAGGTGAGAGAGACTCCTATCATAGCTGTCTAAACGGCATCATCCGCTGAGTTAGTCATTCTCAGAGAGACTCATATCATAGCTGTCTAAACGGCATCATCCACTGAGTTAGTCATTCTCAGAGAGACTCATATCATAGCTGTCTAAACGGCATCATCCGCTGAGTTAGTCATTCTCAGAGAGACTCATATCATAGCTGTCTAAACGGCATCATCCGCTGAGTTAGTCATTCTCAGAGAGACTCATATCATAGCTGTCTAAACGGCATCATCCGCTGAGTTAGTCATTCTCAGAGAGACTCATATCATAGCTGTCTAAACGGCATCATCCGCTGAGTTAGTCATTCTCAGAGAGACTCATATCATAGCTGTCTAAACGGCATCATCCGCTGAGTTAGTCATTCTCAGAGAGACTCATAATCATAGCTGTCTAAACGGCATCATCCGCTGAGCTAGTCTCAGAGAGACTCATATCATAGCTGTCTAAACGGCATCATCCGCTGAGGTAGTCATTCTCAACACGAGATTTGATTGGAGAGTATTACCTGACAGTTAAACATTCTGAAAAGTATTGTATAGTGCTCTACCAGTACAACAGACGTATCCTTCATCTTTGTGTAACCTCGCCAACTCTACTTCCTCCGGTGTGTGTTGGTGTGTTCCAGGGTCCGCAGGTGTCTGTGACTGTTCCCAGTCTTGACCTAGGTCTAATGCAGCTAGGTGACCAGACCCAGGCCACCATGGTCCTCACCAACACCACTCATCTAGAGGCCTTCTGGAGCCTGGGGCCAGAGAAGGCAGAGAGGACAGACAGTCTGGAGTCTGGGAAGGCAGAGAGGACATACAGCCACCACACACAGGTAAACACACTAACAAGTGAGTTAAAGGTAAGTTAAAGTAAAACACTGAAATATCACACATACTGTAATATTGAGGTATTGCCTCTGGTCGCCCTGGTAACAGTGTTTTACAACAGTTTGTCCGTTTGTACTGAGACCTGATAGTCCCATTGTTGTCCTCTGTTGGTGTTTGTCTTCTTCTCCTGTGTTGCTAGATCACAGTGCAGCCGTGTAAAGGAGTGCTGCCCCCTCTGGCCTCCTGCAGTGTAGACATCCTCTTCAGACCCCTGTTCTGTCAACACTTTGACACCGTTCTTGAGCTGGCTGTGGAGAATGGCCAAGGATGGTGAGGATTTCACCTATGCCTTCAGCACTAATTGTACCAATAGGAAATCCATTTATTAGCTAGCAAGATCTATATCTGTGAATCAACAACCTCTAGCTGTACTGGTTCTGTCTCCAGTCACCTCTAAATGTACTGGTTCTGTCTCCAGTCACCTCTAACTGTACTGGTTCTGTCTCCAGTCACCTCTAACTGTACTGGTTCTGTCTCCAGTCACCTCTAACTGTACTGGTTCTGTCTCCAGTCACCTCTAACTGTACTGGTTCTGTCTCCAGTCACCTCTAACTGTACTGGTTCTGTCTCCAGTCTCCAGTCACCTCTAACTGTACTGGTTCTGTCTCCAGTCACCTCTAACTGTACTGGTTCTGTCTCCAGTCACCTCTAGCTGTACTGGTCCTGTCTCCAGTCACCTCTAGCTGTACTGGTCCTGTCTCCAGTCACCTCTAACTGTACTGGTTCTGTCTCCAGTCTCCAGTCATCTCTAGCTGTACTGGTTGTGTCTCCAGTCACCTGTAACTGTACTGGTTGTGTCTCCAGTCACCTGTAACTGTACTGGTCCTGTCTCCAGTCACCTCTAACTGTACTGGTTCTGTCTCCAGTCACCTGTAACTGTACTGGTCCTGTCTCCAGTCACCTCTAACTGTACTGGTCCTGTCTCCAGTCACCTCTAAATGTACTGGTTCTGTCTCCAGTCACCTCTAAATGTACTGGTTCTGTCTCCAGTCACCTCTAACTGTACTGGTTCTGTCTCCAGTCTCCAGTCACCTCTAAATGTACTGGTTCTGTCTCCAGTCACCTCTAGCTGTACTGGTCCTGTCTCCAGTCACCTCTAACTGTACTGGTTCTGTCTCCAGTCACCTCTAACTGTACTGGTTCTGTCTCCAGTCACCTCTAGCTGTACTGGTTCTGTCTCCAGTCACCTCTAGCTGTACTGGTCCTGTCTCCAGTCACCTCTAACTGTACTGGTTCTGTCTCCAGTCTCCAGTCATCTCTAGCTGTACTGGTTGTGTCTCCAGTCACCTGTAACTGTACTGGTTGTGTCTCCAGTCACCTGTAACTGTACTGGTCCTGTCTCCAGTCACCTCTAACTGTACTGGTTCTGTCTCCAGTCACCTTTAACTGTACTGGTCCTGTCTCCAGTCACCTCTAACTGTACTGGTCCTGTCTCCAGTCACCTCTAAATGTACTGGTTCTGTCTCCAGTCACCTCTAAATGTACTGGTTCTGTCTCCAGTCACCTCTAACTGTACTGGTTCTGTCTCCAGTCTCCAGTCACCTCTAAATGTACTGGTTCTGTCTCCAGTCACCTCTAGCTGTACTGGTCCTGTCTCCAGTCACCTCTAACTGTACTGGTTCTGTCTCCAGTCTCCAGTCACCTCTAAATGTACTGGTTCTGTCTCCAGTCACCTCTAGCTGTACTGGTCCTGTCTCCAGTCACCTCTAACTGTACTGGTTCTGTCTCCAGTCTCCAGTCACCTATAGCTGTACTGGTTCTGTCTCCAGTCACCTCTAGCTGTACTGGTCCTGTCTCCAGTCACCTCTAACTGTACTGGTCTTGTCTCCAGTCACCTCTAACTGTACTGGTTCTGTCTCCAGTCTCCAGTCACCTCTAAATGTACTGGTTCTGTCCCCCTCTCCAGTCACCTGTAACTGTGTTTTGTACGTGTCTTCCCCCTCTCCAGTCACCTGTACCTGTCTGTCCCCCTCTTCAGTCACCTGTAACTGTGTTTTGTACGTGTCTGTCCCCCTCTTCAGTCACCTGTAACTGTGTTTTGTACCTGTCTTCCCCCTCTCCAGTCAACTGTAACTGTGTTTTGTACCTGTCTTCCCCCTCTCCAGTCACCTGTAACTGTGTTTTGTACCTGTCTGTCCCCCTCTTCAGTCACCTGTAACTGTGTTTTGTACCTGTCTTCCCCCTCTCCAGTCACCTGTACCTGTCTGTCCCCCTCTTCAGTCACCTGTAACTGTGTTTTGTACCTGTCTTCCCCCTCTCCAGTCACCTGTAACTGTGTTTTGTACCTGTCTTCCCCCTCTTCAGTCACCTGTAACTGTGTTTTGTACCTGTCTTCCCCCTCTCCAGTCACCTGTACCTTTCTGTCCCCCTCTTCAGTCAACTGTAACTGTGTTTTGTACCTGTCTTCCCCCTCTCCAGTCACCTGTAACTGTGTTTTGTACCTGTCTTCCCCCTCTCCAGTCACCTGTACCTGTCTGTCCCCCTCTCCAGTCACCTGTAACTGTGTTTTGTACCTGTCTGTCCCCCTCTCCAGTCACCTGTAACTGTGTTTTGTACCTGTCTGTCCCCCTCTCCAGTCACCTTTCCCTATCTGTCCCCTTCTCCAGTCACCTGTACCTGTCTGTCCCCCTCTTCAGTCACCCGTATCTGTATTCTGTACCTGTCTGTCCCCCTCTCCAGTCACCTGTATCTGTGTTTTGTACCTGTCTGTCCCCCTCTCCAGTCACCTGTACCTGTCTGTCCCCCTCTTCAGTCACCCGTATCTGTGTTTTGTACCTGTCTGTCCCCCTCTCCAGTCACCTGTACCTGTCTGTCCCCCTCTCCCGTCACTTGTATATGTGTTTTGTACCTGTCTGTCCCCCTCTTCAGTCACCCGTATCTGTGTTTTGTACCTGTCTGTCCCCCTCTCCAGTCACCTGTACCTGTCTGTCCCCCTTTCCAGTCACCTGTAACTGTGCTTTGTACCTGTCTGTCCCCCTCTCCAGTCACCTGTAACTGTGTTTTGTATGTGTCTGTCCCCCTCTTCAGTCACCTGTAACTGTGTTTTGTACCTGTCTGTCCCCCTCTCCAGTCACCTGTAACTGTGTTTTGTACCTGTCTGTCCCCCTCTCCAGTCACCTGTAACTGTGTTTTGTACCTGTCTGCCCCCCTCTTCAGTCAACTGTACCAGTCTGTCCCCCTCTTCAGTCACCCGTATCTGTGTTTTGTACCTGTCTGTCCCCCTCTTCAGTCACCCGTATCTGTGTTTTGTACCTGTCTGTCCCCCTCTCCAGTCACCTGTATCTGTGTTCTGTACCTGTCTTCCCCCTCTCCAGTCACCTGTAACTGTGTTTTGTACCTGTCTGTCCCCCTCTCCAGTCACCTGTAACTGTGTTTTGTACCTGTCTGTCCCCCTCTCCAGTCACCTGTAACTGTGTTTTGTACCTGTCTGTCCTCCTCTTCAGTCACCTGTAACTGTGTTTTGTACGTGTCTGTCCCCCTCTCCAGTCAGCTGTACCTGTCTTCCCCCTCTCCAGTCACCTGTAACTGTGTTTTGTACCTGTCTGTCCCCCTCTCCAGTCACCTGTACCTGTGTTTTGTACCTGTCTGTCCCCCTCTCCAGTCACCTGTACCTGTGTTTTGTACCTGTCTGTCCCCCTCTCCAGTCACCTGTAACTGTGTTTTGTACCTGTCTGTCCCCCTCTCCAGTCACCTGTAACTGTGTTTTTTGCCGGTCTGTCCCCCTCTCCAGTCACCTGTAACTGTGTTTTGTACCTGTCTGTCCCCCTCTCCAGTCACCTGTAACTGTGTGTTGTACCTGTCTGTCCCCTTCTCCAGTCACCTGTACCTGTCTGTCCCCCTCTCCAGTCACCTGTAACTGTGTTTTGTACCTGTCTGTCCCCTCTCCAGTCACCTGTACCTGTCTGTCCCCCTCTCCAGTCACCTGTAACTGTGTTTTGTACCTGTCTGTCCCCCTCTCCAGTCACCTGTAACTGTGTTTTGTACCTGTCTGACCCCCTCTTCAGTCACCTGTAACTGTGTTTTGTACGTGTCTGTCCCCCTCTCCAGTCACCTGTCGGTGCAGGCAGATGTCCACTCTCCTCAAGTGTGTCTGTTAACCTGTGATCTGGTATTCTCTGAGATCTATGTCGGAATTCCTGCCCGGGGATCCATCACCCTGATCAACCAGACCCTGCTGCCTGCTCACTACACCTGGACCATGGTGGGTCACCTACCTGTTCACTACACCTGAACCATGGTAGGTCACCTACCTGTTCACTACACCTGAACCATGGTGGGTCACCTACCTGTTCACTACACCTGAACCATGGTGGGTCACCTACCTGTTCACTACACCTAAACCATGGTGGGTCACCTACCTGTTCACTACACCTGAACCATGGTGGGTCACCTACCTGTTCACTACACCTGAACCATGGTGGGTCACCTACCTGTTCACTACACCTGAACCATGGTGGGTCACCTACCTGTTCACTACACCTGAACCATGGTGGGTCACCTACCTGTTCACTACACCTGAACCATGGTGGGTCACCTACCTGTTCACTACACCTGAACCATGGTGGGTCACCTACCTGTTCACTACACCTGAACCATGGTGGGTCACCTACCTGTTCACTACACCTGAACCATGGTGGGTCACCTACCTGTTCACTACACCTGAACCATGGTGGGTCACCTACATGTTCACTACACCTGAACCATGGTGGGTCACCTACCTGTTCACTACACCTGAACCATGGTGGGTCACCTACCTGTTCACTACACCTGAACCATGGTGGGTCACCTACCTGTTCACTACACCTGAACCATGGTGGGTTCTTTAGAGAGACTTCTCCTCACTCATTAGTTTTGCTGCCACAGTATCTAATCTATTCCATCTGTGATCCTCCCCTCTCTCCTCTCCCCTTCTTCCGTCCCCCATTCCTCCCTCCCTCCATCAGCTCCAGGGCCAGCATGCGTCTCTGTGCTCGGCTAGTTTCACTCCCTCCTCTGGAACTCTGGGACCCAACGCCAAGAAGGACGTCACCGTGGCCTTCACAGCTCACACTGATGTTAGTTTACTACATTAAACACAGTTCATACTGATGTTAGTATACAGTCGTTGCCAAAAGTTTTGAGAATGACACAAATATTAATTTTCACAGTCTGCTGCCTCAGTGTGTATGATTGCAATTTTCAAATACTCCAGAATGTTATGAAGAGTGATCAGATGAATTGCAATTAATTGCAAAGTCCCTCTTTGCCATGCAAATGAACTGAATCCCCCAAAAACATTTCCACTGCATTTCAGCCCTGCCACAAAAGGACCAGCTGACATCATGTCAGTGATTATCTCGTTAACACAGGTGTGAGTGTTGATGAGGACAAGGCTGGAGATCACTCTGTCATGCTTATTGAGTTCGAATAACAGACTGGAAGCTTCAAAAGGAGGGTGGTGCTTGGAATCATTGTTCTTCCTCTGTCAACCATGGTTACCTGCAAGGAAACACATGCTGTCATCATTGCTTTGCACAAAAAGGGCTTCAAAGGCAAGGATATTGCTGCCAGTAAGATTGCACCTAAATCAACCATTTATCGGATCATCAAGAACTTCAAGGAGAGCGGTTCAATTGTTGTGAAGAAGGCTTCAGGGCGCCCAAGAAAGTCCAGCAAGCGCCAGGACCGTCTCCTAAAGTTGATTCAGCTGCGGGATCGGGGCACCACCAGTACAGAGTGTGCTCAGGAATGGCAGCAGGCAGGTGTGAGTGCATCTGCATGCACAGTGAGGCACAGACTTTTGGAAGATGGCCTGGTGTCAAGAAGGGCAGCAAAGAAGCCACTTCTCTCCAGGAAAAACATCAGGGACAGACTGATATTCTGTAAAAGGTACTGGGATTGGACTGCTGAGGACTGGGCTATAGTCATTTTCTCTGATAAATCCCCTTTCCGATTGTTTGGGGCATCCGGAAAAAAGCTTGTCCGGAGAAGACAAGGTGAGCGCTACCATCAGTCCTGTGTCATGCCAACAATAAAGCATCCTGAGACCATTCATGTGTGGGGTTGCTTCTCAGCCAAGGGAGTGGGCTCACTCACAATTTTGCCTAAGAACACAGCCATAAATAAAGAATGGTACCAACACATCCTCCGAGAGCAACTTCTCCCAGCCATCCAGGAACAGTTTGGTGACGAACAATGCCTTTTGCAGCATGATGGGGCACCTTGCCATAAGGCAAAAGTGATAACTAAGTGGCTCGGGGAACAAAACATTGATATTTTGGGTCCATGGCCAGGAAACTGCCCAGACCTTAATCCCATTAAGAACTTGTGGTCAATCCTCAAGAGGCGGGTGGACAAACAAAACCCCACATTTCTGACAAACTCCAAGCATTGATTATGCAATAATGGGCTGCCATCAGTCAGGATGTGGCCCAGAAGTTAATTGACAGCATGCCAGGGAGGATTGCAGAGGTCTTGAAAAAGAAGGGTCAACACTGCAAGTATTGACTCTTTGCATCAACTTCATGTAATTGTCAATAAAAGCCTTTGACACTCATGAAATACTTGTAATTATACTTCAGTATTCCATAGTAACATCTGACAAAAATATCTAAAGACACTGAAGCAGCAAACTTTGTGGAAATTATTTGTGTCATTCTCAAAACTTTTGGCCACGACTGTACTACATGAAACACAGCTCAGACTGGTGTTAGTTTACTACATTTAACACAGCTCAGACTGGTGTTAATTTACTACATTAAACACAGCTCAGACTGGTGTTACTTTACTACATTAAACACAGCTCAGACTGGTGTTAGTTTACTACATTTAACACAGCTCAGACTGGTGTTAATTTACTACATTAAACACAGCTCAGACTGGTGTTAGTTTACTACATTAAACAGCTCAGACTGGTGTTACTTTACTACATTAAACACAGCTCAGACTGGTGTTAGTTTACTACATTAAACACAGCTCAGACTGGTGTTACTTTACTACATTAAACACAGCTCAGACTGGTGTTAGTTTACTACATTAAACACAGCTCAGACTGGTGTTAGTTTACTACATTAAACACAGCTCAGACTGGTGTTAGTTTACTACATTAAACACAGCTCAGACTGGTGTTAGTATCCAGCCACCCCGCTGTACATTATATTATAAGTACCTATCCATCCACTGGACACTGAACACAGCTCTCTACAGCAACTACAACTAAGAGCAACACACCTCTAAGTGACTGATGTCTGTCTCATCTCTCCATCCCTGTCTTTCCCTGTAGATGGAGTTAAGTGCAGTAGCAGCGTTGTGTGAGGTGACAGGGATGAAAGATCCTCTGGTTTTACGATTCTTCTCTAAAGCCCAGAGACTCAACGTGTCCTACTCTCTACCTAGAGACTGGTACGTGTCCTACTGTCCACCTAGAGACTGGTACGTGTCCTACTGTCCTACTGTGTACCAGTCTCTAGGTAGCAAGGACATTGTTATATTCAGAGGTAGACTGGCTTTGGCAGCAAGAACATTGTTATTTTCAGAGGTAGCTGGCTTTGGCAGCCAAAACAGACAAATGCATCTAGGTAGAGCATGCTAGATAGCTAAATAGCTAATTACAACAGGTGTTCAGAACATGCTAGGTAGCTAATTACCACAGGTGTTCAGAACATGCTAGGTAGCTAATTACCACAGGTGTTCAGAGCATGCTAGGTAGCTAATTACCACAGGTGTTCAGAGCATGCTAGATGGCTAATTACCACAGGTGTTCAGAGCATGCTAGATGGCTAATTACCACAGGTGTTCAGAGCGCACTAGATAGCTAATTACCACAAGTGTTCAGAGCATGCTAGATGGCTAATTACCACAGGTGTTCAGAGCATGCTAGATGGCTAATTACCACAGGTGTTCAGAGCATGCTAGATGGCTAATTACCACAGGTGTTCAGAGCATGCTAGATAGCTAATTACCACAGGTGTTCAGATCACGCTAGATAGCTAATTACCACAGGTGTTCAGAGCATGCTAGATGGCTAATTAGATGGCTAATTAGATCATGTGTGACAAGCATTTCGCTACACTCGCATTAACATCTGCTAACCATGTGTATGTGACAAATAAAATTTGATTTGATTTTCTCTCCAGTCCCAGATTAGAAGCAGAGGACCCTGCTGTATCGTTGGTTCTGGACTTTGGAGACAACGTCCTGTTGAAGCGACCAATTACCAAGCAGCTGGTTATGACCAATCACACAGCAATCCCAGCCCCCTTCACTCTGGAGGCGGAGTACTTCACTGGACACGCCCCCTCACCACCAGCCGGCCAATCGCAGCAGAGGTACAGTCTGTATTTTCTTAGTTTATGCGGGGTCGCCTGAAATCTCTAACATCTGGTTTTCAGGGATACAGTATCTTCAACATGGCTTCCGTTACCCCTGAAAACCGGATGTGGGAACTATTTTTACGCCTGCTACGTTAGGTTATTATTCTCTAAACCATCTGTTCATGTGTTTCATGCATGAGTGTTTTTCTTTGAATTGTTTGCATCGAATAAATACTTTTGTCTCACCTCTGTTATGTTAATCTGTGCATTGACTCTGTGTTTCAGGGGCCTGCATGTGAGGAAGCCTTTACACCCTGTCCAAGCTAAGAAAGTAGAGGACAAGGCACAGGAAGGTACACAGTAGGATTCATTTACACATAAATCATTTCATGTTTCATCCCCTGAATACAGTACATCTGACTGAACTGTGTTGTGACTGTGTGGTCCTGTATATACTGACAGGGTTTGTGAGTGGGCTGTTGGCCCATGGAAAGGGCGCAGCGTTCTTCGTCCACCCAGATTGTGGCATTCTGGGAGCGTTTGAGACTCAAACCATCGACATCACATCCTTCACCAACATGTGGGGGGAATACAGAGACCAGCTCATCTGTAAGGTACGACACTACTACTAACCCCTAACCCCTAATACTAACCCCTAACCCCTAATACTAAACCCTAACCCCTAATACTAGCCCCTAACCCCTAATACTAACCCCTAACCCCTAATACTAACCCCTATAGCCCCTAACCCCTAATACTAACCCCTAACCCCTAATACTAACCCCTAACACTAACCCTTAACACTAACCCCTAATACTAACCCCTAACCCCTAATACTAAACCCTAACACCTAACACTAACCCCTAACACTAACCCCTAACACTAACCCCTAATACTAACCCCTAACCCCTAATACTAACCCCTAACACTAACCCCTAACACTAACCCCTAATACTAACCCCTAACACTAACCCCTAACCCCTAATACTAACCCCTAACACTAACCCTTAACACTAACCCCTAACACTAACCCCTAACCCCTAATACTAACCCCTAATACTAACCCCTAACCCCTAATACTAACCCCTAACCCCTAATACTAACCCCTAACACTAACCCCTAACCCCTAACACTAACCCCTAATACTAGCCCCTAATACTAACCCCTAATACTAAACCCTAACCCCTAATACTAACCCCTAACACTAACCCCTAACCCCTAATACTAACCCCTAATACTAAACCCTAACACTAACCCCTAACACTAACCCCTGACCCCTAATACTAACCCCTAACCCCTTATACTAGCCCCTAATACTAACCCCTAATACTAAACCCTAACCCCTAATACTAACCCCTAACACTAACCCCTAACCCCTTATACTAACCCCTAATACTAACCCCTAATACTAAACCCTAACCCCTAATACTAACCCCTAATACTAACCCCTAATACTAACCCCTAACACTAACAACCTAATACTAACCCCTAGCCCCTACTACTAACCCCTAATACTAACCCCTAATACTAACATCTAATACTAACACCTAATACTAACCCCTAATACTAACACCTAATACTAACCCCTAATACTAACCCCTAACCCCTAATACTAACCCCTAACGCTAACCCCTAATACTAACCCCTAACCCCTAATACTAACCCCTAATACTAAACCCTAATACTAACCCTTAACACTAACCCCTAACCCCTAATACTAACCCCTAATTCTAACCCCTAACCCCTAATACTAATCCCTAACCACTAATATTAACCCCTAATACTAACCCATAACCCCTTATACTAACCCCTAATACTAACCCCTAACCACTAATATTAACCCGTAATACTAACCCATAATACTAACCCCTAACATTAACCCCTAATACTAACCCCTTACCCCTAACACTAACCCCTAACCCCTAATACTAACCCCTAACACTAACCCCTAACCCCTAATACTAACCCCTAATACTAACCCATAAGCCCTAATACTAACCCCTAACCACTAACACTAACCCCTAACCCCTAATACTAACCCCTAATACTAACCCATAACCACTAATATTAACCCCTAATACTAACCCCTAATACTAACCCCTAACCCCTAATACTAACCCCTAATACTAACCCATAAGCCCTAATACCAACCCCTAACCACTAATATTAACCCCTAATACTAACCCCTAACCCCTAATACTAACCCCTAATCCGTAATACAAACCCCTAATATTAACCCTTAACCCCTAATACTCACCCCTAATACTAACCCCTAACCACTAATATTCACCCCTAATACTAACCCCTAACGCTAACCCCTAATACTAACCCCTAACCCCTAATACTAACCCCTAATACTAAACCCTAATACTAACCCCTAATACTAACCCCTAATACTAACCCCTATCCCCTAATACTAACCCCTAACACTAACCCCTAATACTAACCCCTAACACTAACCCCTAATACTAACCCCTAACCCCTAATACTAACCCCTAATCCGTAATACAAACCCCTAATATTAACCCTTAACCCCTAATACTCACCCCTAATACTAACCCCTAATACTAACCCCTAACCACTAATATTCACCCCTAATACTAACCCCTAACACTAACCCCTAACCACTAATATTAACCCCTAATACTAACCCCTAATAATAACCCCTAACCCCTAATACTAACCCCTAACCCCTAATACTAACCCCTAACCCGTAATACAAACCCCTAATACTAACCCCTAACCACTAATATTAACCCCTAATACTAAGCCCTAACCACTAATATTAACCACTAATACTAACCCCAAATACTAACCCCTAACCCCTAATACTAACCCCTAATACTAACCCCTAACCACTAATATTACCCCTAATACCAACCCCTAACCACTAATATTAACCCCTAATACTAACCCCAAATACTAACCCCAATACTAACCCCTAACCACTAATTTTCACCCCTAATACTAACCCCTAACACTAACCCCTAACCCCTAATATTAACCCATAACCCCTAATATTAACCCCTAACCACTAATATTAACCCCTAATACTAGCCCCTAATACTAACCCCTAATATTAACCCCTAACCCCTAATACTAACCTCTAACCCCTAATACTAACCCCTAATACTAACCACTAATATTAACCCCTAATACTAACCCCTAATACTAACCCCTAACCACTAATATTAACCCCTAATACTAACCCCTAACCCCTAATACTAACCCCTAATATTAATCCCTAACCACTAATATTAATCCCTACCCCTAATACAAACCCCTAATACTAACCCCTAACCCCTAATACTAACCCCTAATACTAACCCCCCTCCCCTAATACTAACGCCTAGCCCCTAATATTAACCCCTAATACTAACCCCGAACCCCTAATACTAACCCCTTCTACTAACCCCTAATACTAATCCCTAATACTAGTGGTAGTAGTTGTAAAAGTAGTAGTAGTGGCAGTAGTAGTAGTAGCAGTTATAGTAGTAGTAGCAGTAGTAGTAGCGGTAGTAGCAGCAGTAGTAGTAGTAGTAGTAGTAGTAGTAGTAGTAGTAGTAGTAGTAGCAGCTGTCTGTACCTGTCTTCTGTCTCTGTGGTAGGTGGGGGACCTCCAGCCCAAGCTGATCCCCATTCAGATGACAGTGATGGGCTGTCCTCTTTACTTCCAGATGATTGGTCCACAGCCAGACAGACAGAACCAGGGACCAATCATACGGTGAGCTGGATTCCGAGTACTGTAGCTGAGTGTAACTATATCTTCTGATACGTTCTATAACTTCCTCATAAATCTCCCAATGACCTATCTGCATCTTTACCTACCTACCTGTCTCTTCTCAGGTTTGGTACTCACGTCTCTGGAGGAGACACAGTGTCCCGCTCTCTACGTCTGAACAACACAAGCCCCTACGGTAAGATCTCAGCTCTGGAAACCTCAGACATCCTCTTGTCAGATGGACCTGTTTCCTTAAAGGGACAAACTTTAGTCAAGTGTGAACACATTATTGCTGTGTGTTTTATGTCAGATATCCGTATGGACTGGGAGAGCTACAACGTGGACCAGGAGGACAGGAAGCTGCTGGATGTGGTGGTTGCCTACGGAGACGCCTTTCCCCTGAAGGACGTAGACGGCAACGAGGTGGTTGGGGGCGGGGCCATGTCTAATGATACTCCGCCCACTTTGGACCGGAGCCACACACCCAGCACTGAGGGAACAAGCTCCTCCCTCAAGAGCAAGTCTGTGAGTGGATGGAGACACCTGTCCTTCATAGACATGACAACATATTTCTACCAAAACAATTATGGGTTCAACATGATCACAACATGTACAATGTGCCACAAGTATGGATTTAACATGATCACAACATGTACAATGTGCCACAAGTACAGTGGGGCAAAAAAGTATTTAGTCAGCCACCAATTGTGCAAGTTCTCCCACTTAAAAAAATGAGAGAGGCCTGTAATTTTCATCATAGGTACACTTCAACTATGACAGACAAAATGAGAAAAAAAATCCAGAAAATCACATTGTAGGATTTTGTATGAATTTATTTGCAAATTATGGTGGAAAATAAGTATTTGGCCACCTACAAACAAGCAAGATTTCTGGCTCTCACAGACCTGTAGCTTCTTCTTTAAGACGGTCCTCTGTCCTCCACTCGTTACCTGTATTAATGGCACCTGTTTGAACTTGTTATCAGTATAAAAGACACCTGTCCACAACCTCAAACAGTCACACTCCAAACTCCACTATGGCCAAGACCAAAGAAAGAGCTGTCAAAGGACACCAGAAACACAATTGTAGACCTGCACCAGGCTGGGAAGACTGAATCTGCAATAGGTAAGCAGCTTGGTTTGAAGAAATCAACTGTGGGAGCAATTATTAGGAAATGGAAGACATACAAGACTACTGATAATCTTCCTCGATCTGGGGCTCCACGCAAGATCTCACCCCGTGGGGTCAAAATGATCACAAGAACGGTGAGCAAAAATCCCAGAACCACACGGGGGGACCTAGTGAATGACCTGCAGAGAGCTGGGACCAAAGTAACAAAGCCTACCATCAATAACACACTACGCCGCCAGGGACTCAAATCCTGCTGTGCCAGACGTGTCCCCCTGCTTAAGCCAGTACATGTCCAGGCCCGTCTGAAGTTTGCTAGAGAGCATTTGGATGATCCAGAAGAAGATTGGGAGAATGTCATATGGTCAGATGAAACCAAAATATAACTTTTTGGTAAAAACTCAACTCGTCGTGTTTGGAGGACAAAGAATGCTGAGTTGCATCCAAAGAACACCATACCTACTGTGAAGCATGGGGGTGGAAACGTCATGCTTTGGGGCTGTTTTTCTGCAAAGGGACCAGGACGACTGATCCGTGTAAAGGAAAGAATGAATGGGGCCATGTATCGTGAGGTTTTGAGTGAAAACCTCCTTCCATCAGCAAGGGCATTGAAGATTAAACGTGGCTGGGTCTTTCAACATGACAATGATCCCAAACACACCGCCTGGGCAACAAAGGAGTGGCTTCTGTAGTGGAAATTTCCTGTATTTACCAAATCATGAGAGCAAACCACACACAAGTCAGAGTTATCATAAAGTCCATCTTTAATTATATGAGCTCCATCACAACCCCTGTGACTCTCAGATCAATTCAGTGTCTATCAATGAATTCTCTGAGAGTCCTTACACATTGCAACTGAGATCCTTTATAGCAAAGACACACATAGTGTCACGTTCTGACCTCTATTTCCTTTGTTTTGCATTTATTTAGTATGGTCAGGGCATGAGTTGGGTGGGCAGTCTATGTTTGTTTTTCTATGTTTTGGGGCAGTTCTATGTTTTCGGCCTAGTATGGTTCTCAATCAGAGGCAGGTGTCATTAGTTGTCTCTGATTGAGAATCATACTTAGGTAGCCTGGGTTTCACTGTTTGTTTGTGGGTGATTGTTCCTGTCTTTGTGTAGTGTTCACCAGATAGGCTGTATTAGGTTTCACGTTCCGTTTGTTGTTTTCGTATTCATTTAGTTATTTCATGTATCATTTATTTCATTAAAGAACATGAGTAACCACCACGCTGCATTTCGGTCCTCTCTTTCAACAAACGAAGAACGCCGTTACAGAATCACCCACCACAACAGGACCAAGCGGTGTGGTAATGGGCAACGGAAAAAGCAGCAGCAGGAGCAGCGCGAGGAGGTATGGACATGGGAGGACGAATTAGACGGAAGAGGACCCTGGGCTCAGCCAGGAGAATATCGCCGTCCCAAAGAAGAACTGGAGGCGGCGAAAGCGGAGAGGCGCTGGTATGAGGAGGCAGCGCGGCGTCGTGGATGGAAGCCCGGGAGTCAGCCCCAAAAATTTCTTGGGGGGGGGCTAACAGGGAGTATGGCTACGCCAGGTAGGAGACCTGAGCCAACTTCCTGTGGTTACCGGGGGGCTAGAGAGACCGGGCAGGCACCGTGTTATGCTGTGGAGCGCACGGTGTCCCCAGTGCGGGTGCACAGCCCGGTGCGGTACATTCCAGCTCCGCGTATCGGCCGGGCTAGAGTGGGCATCGAGCCAAGTGCCATGAAGCCGGCTCTACGCATCTGGTCTCCAGTGCGTCTCCTTGGGCCGGCTTACATGGCACCAGCCTTGCGCACGGTGTCCCCGGTTCGCCTGCATAGCCCAGTGCGGGCTATTCCACCTCGCCGCACTGGCAGGGCGACCGGGACCATTCAACCGGGTAAGGTTGGGCAGGCTCGGTGCTCAAGAGCTCCAGTGCGCCTGCACGGCCCGGTCTATCCGTCACCACCTCCACACCCCAGCCCTCCGGTGGCAGCTCCCCGTACCAGGCTGTCTCTCCGGCCCATCCGTCCAGAGCCTTCCTCCTCTCCAGCGCTGCCGGAGCCTCCCGCCTCTCCGGCGCTACCAGAGCCTTCCTCCTCTCCAGCGCTGCTGGAGTCTCCCGCCTGTTCGGCGCTAGGAGAGCTACTCAGCCCAGCGTTGCCGGAGCTTCCCGTCTGCCCAGCGCCATCTGAGCTTCCCGTCTGCCCAGCGCCAGCGCCGCCCGTCTGCCCAACGCCGCCAGCGCCTCCCGTCTGCCCAGTGCCGCCCGTCTGCCCAGCGCCGCCAGTGCCGCCCGTCTGCCCAACGCCGCCAGCGCCGCCCGTCTGCCCAGCGCCGCCAGTGCCGCCCGTCTGCCCAGCGCCGCCAGTGCCGCCCGTCTGCCCAGCGCCGCCAGTGCCGCCCGTCTGCCCAGCGCCGCCAGTGCCGCCCGTCTGCCAGGAGCCGCCAATGCCGCCCGTCAGCCAGGAGCCGCCAGTGCCGCCCGTCAGCCAGGGGCCGCCAGTGCCGCCCGTCAGCCAGGGGCCGCCAGTGCCGCCAGTCAGCCAGGGGCCGCCAGTGCCGCCAGTCAACCAGGGGCCGCCAGTGCCGCCCGTCAGCCAGGGGCCGCCAGTGCCACCAGTCAGCCAGGGGCCGCCAGTGCCGCCAGTCAACCAGGGGCCGCCAGTGCCGCCAGTCAGCCAGGGGCCGCCAGTCAGCCAGGGGCCGCCAGTGCCGCCAGTCAGCCAGGGGCCGCTAGAGCCCCTCCGCCCGGAGCAGCTGCCCCTCTGTCCCGAGCAGCTGCCCCTCTGTCCCGAGCTGCTGCCGCCCCTCTGTCCCGAGCTGCTGCCGCCCCTCTGTCCCGAGCTGCTGCCGCCCCTCTGTCCCGAGCTGCTGCCGCCCCTCTGTCCCGAGCAGCTGCCGCCCCTCTGTCCCGAGCAGCTGCTTCACCTCTGTCCCGAGCTGCCCCTCTGTCCCAAGCAGCCCCTCTGTCCAGTGGGGTCATTGAGAGGGGTGGGCATGGTGAGTAAGCCACGGAGGCGGACAATAAGGCGGACTAAGACAATGGCGAAGTGGGGTCCGCGTCCCGCGCCAGAGCCGCCACCGCGGACAGACGCCCACCCAGACCCTCCCCTATAGGTCAAGGTTTTGCGGCCGGAGTCCGCACCTTTGGGGGGGGGTACTGTCACGTTCTGACCTCTATTTCCTTTGTTTTGCATTTATTTAGTATGGTCAGGGCGTGAGTTGGGTGGGCAGTCTATGTTTGTTTTTCTATGTTTTGGGGCAGTTCTATGTTTTCGGCCTAGTATGGTTCTCAATCAGAGGCAGGTGTCATTAGTTGTCTCTGATTGAGAATCATACTTAGGTAGCCTGGGTTTCACTGTTTGTTTGTGGGTGATTGTTCCTGTCTTTGTGTAGTGTTCACCAGATAGGCTGTATTAGGTTTCACGTTCCGTTTGTTGTTTTCGTATTCATTTAGTTATTTCATGTATCGTCATTTATTTCATTAAAGAACATGAGTAACCACCACGCTGCATTTCGGTCCTCTCTTTCAACAAACGAAGAACGCCGTTACACATAGCCAGACAGCATTGGCTATAAATTATCATTCAGCTTTGTCTTCTAAACTATGTTCTTTTCTCGCTCTCAGGACCATAAAACAAAACCTCATCAACAGGCATATATCAAATACACCCCTCCTGGACAAGATCACAGAGACACAGTGACTGGCACACAGACATTGTGGAGCCAAGAGATAATTGGTTTAAAAGATATGTTTACATATGAAGACAAGCTTGACCTCTCCCCTCTCTGCGGCCCAAGTAACTGAAACCTGACAGAGAACAGATAACTGCAACCGACCGGCCAACAGTATTATCCAAAAATAGACATTCTAATGACATATCTCACATAAGCATGAAATAAAAATAATAAAACATATTATTTATAAATGTTACCTAAATAATTCTGATTCCGCCACGACACTTCGTAAGAAGCATTTCAAGGTCCTGGAGTGGCCTAGCCAGTCTCCAGATCTCAACCCCATAAAAAAATCATTGGAGGGAGTTGAAAGTCCGTGTTGCCCAGCAACAGCCCCAAAACATCACTGCTCTAGAGGAGGGTTAGGGTTAGGGGCCAAAATACCAGCAACAGTGTGTGAAAACCTTGTGAAGACTTTACGTTTGACCTCTGTCATTGCCAACAAAGGGTATAAATTCCTAAAAAATCCTACAATGTGATTTTCTGGATTTTTTTTCTCATTTTGTCTGTCATAGTTGAAGGGTACCTATGACGTACATTACAGGCCTCTCTCATCTTTTTAAGTGGGAGAACTTGCACAATTGGTGGCTGACTAAATACTTTTTTGCCCCACTGTATGTGTTTAACATGATCACAACATGTACAATGTGCCACAATTATGGGTTCAACATGATCACAACATGTACAATGTGCCACAATTATGGGTTCAACACGTACAATGTGCCACAAGTATGGGTTCAACATGATCACAACATGTACAATGTGCCACAATTATGGGTTCAACATGATCACAACATGTACAATGTGCCACAAGTATGGGTTCAACATGATCACAAGATGTACAATGTGCCACAATTATGGGTTCAACATGTACAATGTGCCACAATTATGGGTTCAACACGTACAATGTGCCACAAGTATGGGTTCAACATGATCACAACATGTACAATGTGCCACAAGTATGGGTTCAACATGATCACAACATGTACAATGTGCCACAATTATGGGTTCAACATGATCACAACATGTACAATGTGCCACAAGTATGGGTTCAACATGATCACAAGATGTACAATGTGCCACAATTATGGGTTCAACACGTACAATGTGCCACAAGTATGGGTTTAACATGATCACAACATGTACAATGTGCCACAAGTATGGGTTCAACATTATCACAACATGTACAACGTTGTTACTGTGATAAGCATTCTGTTGTGTCGATGTGGCTGCGGATACCATCACATAAGCATGTATCAATGGTTGTTCCTTCTCACCTGGAGGACCTTGAGGAGGAGAAGGAGGAGGAAGGATCTGTCCACTCTGCGTCTCCTCAGAAGAGGCTCTTCTCTGTCTTCATCAGGCCGCATGAAGGCAACGCCTCCGACTACCCATACTGCATCACTCCACAGCAGATAGTACGTATAGCATACTACCCATACTGCATCACTCCACAGCAGATAGTACGTATAGCATACTACCCATACTGCATCACTCCACAGCAGATAGTACATATAGCATACTACCCATACTGCATCACTCCACAGCAGATAGTACGTATAGCATACTACCCATACTGCATCACTCCACAGCAGATAGTACGTATAGCATACTACCCATACTGCATCACTCCACAGCAGATAGTACGTATAGCATACTACCCATACTGCATCACTCCACAGCAGATGGAGGGCTTGTTTGACATTGCAGCCAACAGTGCAGGCGATTGCCGACTAACTGATCTGTGTAAATAGTCCGGGTGGCCATTTAATAAATTGTTCAGCAGTCTTATGGCTTGGGGGTAGAAACTATTCAGGAGCCTTTTGGACCTAGACTTGGTGCTCCGGTATTGCTTGCCGTGTGGTAGTAGAGAAAAAAGTCTATGACTTGGGTGACTGGAGTCTTTGACTATTTTTTGGGCCTTCCTCTGACACCGCCTAATATAGAGGTCCTGGATGGCAGGAAGCTTGGCCCCAGTGATATACTGGGCCGTACGCACTACCCGCTATAGCACCTTACGGTCAGATGCCGAGCAGTTGCCATACCAGGCGGTGATGCAACTGGTCAGGATGGTGCAGCTGGAGCAGCTCGATGGTGCAGCTGGAGAACTTTTTGAGTATCTGGGGACACATGCCAAATCTTTTCTGTCTCCTGTGGGGGAAAAGGTGTTGTCGTGGTGTGTCCACAGCTGTCTTGGTGTGTTTGGACCATGATAGTGTGTTGGTGATATTGACACCAAGGAACGTGAAACTCTGGACCCACTCCACTACAGCCCGTCAATGAGAATGGGGGCCTGTTCGGCCCGCCTTTTCCTGTAGTCCACAATCATCTCCTTTGTCTTGATCACGTTGAGGGAGAGATTGTTGTCCTGGCACCACACGGCCAGGTCTCTGACCTCCTCCCTTTAGGCTGTCTCGTCATTGTCGACTGTTGTGTCATCGGCAAACTTAATGATGGCGTTGGAGTCGTGGATGGCTGTGCAGTCATGGGTGAGTCCCATCGATGTGAATTTTATTGTATTTTTTTATTTTTTTATTTCACCTTTATTTAACCAGGTAGGCCAGTTGGGAACACCTTTATTTAACCAGGTAGGCCAGTTGTGAACAAGTTCTCATTTACAACTGCGACCTGGCCAAGATAAAGCAAAGCAGTGCGACACAAACAACACAGAGTTACACATGGAGTAAAACAAACATACAGTCAATAACACATTAGAAAAGTCTATATACAGTGTGTGCAAATGTATAAGACTAGGGAGGTAAGACAATAAATAGGCCATAGAGGCAAAATAATTACAATTTAGTATTAACACTGCAGGGATAGATGTGCAGATGATGATGTGCAAGTAGAGATACTGGGGTGAAAAAGAGCAAAAATAAATAACAGTATGGGGATGAGGTAGTTGGGTAGGCTATTTACAGATGGGCTGTGTACAGGTGCAATGATCGGAAAGCTGCTCTGACAGCTGATGCTTAAAGTTAGTGAGGGAACAACAGGCCCTCCGATTTCACACACTGAACTCTATCTGAGAAATCAAATCAAATCAAATGTTATTGGTCACATACACATGGTTAGCAGATGTTAATGTGAGTGTAGCGAAATTCTTGTGCTTCTAGTTCCGACCGTGCAGTAATATCTAACAAGTAATCTAACAATTCCACAACAACTACCTTATACACACAAGTGTAAAGGAATGAATAAGAATTTGTACATAAAAATATATGGATGAGCGATGGCCGAACGGCATAGGCAAGATGCAGTAGATAGTATAGAGTACAGTATATACATATGAGATGACTAATGTAGGGCATGTAAACATTATATAAAGTGGCATTGTTTTTAGTGACTAGTGACACATTTATTACGTCCAATTGTTTGTTATTAAAGTGGCTATAGTCTTGAGTCAGAATGTTGGCAGCACCCACTCAATGTTAGTGATGGGATATGTTCCGGATAGCCTCAAACAACAACATTGATGTATACGCTGATTCGGTGAGCGAGTTGGTGAACCAGGCGAGGCAATCAAGGCTGTTGAGTCTGCCGATAAGAATGTGGTAATTGACAGAGTCAAAAGCCTTGGCCCAGGTCGATGAGGACGGCAGCACAGTACGGCCTTTTATCGATGGCGGTTATGATATCATTTAAGACCTTGAGCGTGGCTGAGGTGTACCCATTACCAGCTTGGAAACCAGATTGCACAGCGGAGAAGGTACGGTGGGATTCGAAATGGTCGGTGATCTGTTTGTTATCTTAGCTTTCGAATACTTTAGAAAGGCAGGGCAGGATAGATATAGGTCTGTAACAGTTTGTGTCTAGAGTGTCTACCCCTTTGAAGAGGGGGATGCCCGTGGCAGCTTTCCAATCTTTAGGGATCTCAGACAATTTGAAAGAGAGGTTTAACAGGCTAGTAATAGGGGTTGCAACAATTGCGGCGGATAAATTTAGAAAGAGAGGGTCCAGATTGTCTAGCCCAGCTGATTTGTAGGGGTCCAGATTTTGCAGCTCTTTCAGAACATCAGCTATCTGGATTTGGGTGAAGGAGAAGCGGGGTGGGGGGGGGGGGGGTGCATAGCTGTTGGCCGGGGCAGGTGGAAAGCCCTGGAAAAATGCTTATTGAAATTCTTAATTATTGTAGATTTATCGATGGTGACAGTGTTTCCTAGCCTCAGTTCAGTGCAGTGAATAGGGGCGTGTTTGGCCCTCTTTTTCCTGTAGTCCACGATCAGCTCCTTTGTCTTGCTCATGTTGAGGGAGAGGTTGTAGATTTTTGTTGAGAATCTGGGGACCCATGACACATTTCTTCAGTCTCCTGAGGGGGAAAGGTGTTGCCTTGCCCTCTTCACGACTGTCTTGGTGAGTTTGGACCATGAAAGTTTGTTGGTGATGTGGACATCAAGAAACTTGAAATTCTCGACTCGTTCCACTACAGCCCTGTCGATGTGAATGGGGGCTTGTTCAACCGTCCTTTTCCTGTAGTCCACGATCAGCTCCTTTGTCTTGCTCGCATTGCGGGAGAGGTTGTTGTCCTTGCACCACACTGCCAGTTCTCTGACCTCTTCCCTATAGGCTGTCTCATCGTTGTCGGTGATCAGGCCTACCACTGTTGTGTTGTCAGCACGCTTAATGATGGTGTTGGAGTCAAATCAAATCAATTCAAATTTATATATATAGCCCTTCGTACATCAGCTGATATCTCAAAGTGCTGTACAGAAACCCAGCCTAAAACCCCAAACAGCAAGCAATGCAGGTGTAGAAGCACGGTGGCTAGGAAAAACTCCCTAGAAAGGCCAAAACCTAGGAAGAAACCTAGAGAGGAACCAGGCTATATGGGGTGGCCAGTCCTCTTCTGGCTGTGCCGGGTGGAGATTATAACAGAACATGGTCAAGATGTTCAAATGTTCATAAATGACCAGCATGGTCGAATAATAATAATAAGGCAGAACAGTTGAAACTGGAGCAGCAGCACAGTCAGGTGGACTGGGGACAGCAAGGAGTCATCATGTCAGGTATTCCTGGGGCATGGTCCTAGGGCTCAGGTCCTCCGAGAGAGAGAAAGAAAGAGAGAATTAGAGAGAGCATATGTGGGATGGCCAGTCCTCTTCTGGCTGTACCGGGTGGAGATTATAACAGAACATGGCCAAGATGTTCAAATGTTCATAAGTGACCAGCATGGTCGAATAATAATAAGGCAGAACAGTTGAAACTGGAGCAGCAGCACGGCCAGGTGGACTGGGGACAGCAAGGAGTCATCATGTCAGGTAGTCCTGGGGCATGGTCCTAGGGCTCAGGTCCTCCGAGAGAGAGAAAGAGAGAAGGAGAGAATTAGAGAACGCACACTTAGATTCACACAGGACACCGAATAGGACAGGAGAAGTACTCCAGATATAACAAACTGACCCTAGCCCCCGACACAAACTACTGCAGCATAAATACTGGAGGCTGAGACAGGAAGGGTCAGGAGACACTGTGGCCCCATCCGAGGACACCCCCGGACAGGGCCAAACAGGAAGGATATAACCCCACCCACTTTGCCAAAGCACAGCCCCCACACCACTAGAGGGATATCTTCAACCACCAACTTACCATCCTGAGACAAGGCTGAGTATAGCCCACAAAGACCTCCGCCACGGCACAACCCAAGAGCGTCAAACGGCGTCAACCGGAGTCGTGCTTGGCCACGCAGTCGTGGGAGAACAAAGAGTACAGGAGGGGACTAAGCACTCACCCCTGGGGGGTCCCGGTGTTGAGGATCATCGTAAAAGATGTGTTGTTGCCTACCCTTACCACCTGGGGAGGCGGCCCGTCAGGAAGTACAGGAAGTATAGGATCCAGTTTCAAAAGGAGGTGTTTAGTCCCAGGGTCCTTAGCTTAGTGATGAGCTTTGAGGGCACTATGGTGTTGAATGCTGATCTGTAGTCAATGAACAGCATTCTCACATAGGTGTTCCTTTTGTCCAGGTGTGAAAGGGCAGTGTGGAGTGCGATTGAGATTGCGTCATCTGTGGATCTTTTGGGGCGGTATGCGAATTGGAGTGGGTCTAGGGTTTTCGGGATGATGGTGTTGATGTGAGCCATGACCAGCCTTTCAAAGCACTTCATGGCTACCGAGGTGAGTGTTACGAGGCGGTAGTCATTTAGGCAGGTTACCTTCACTTTCTTGGGCACAGGGATTATTTTGGTGGTCTGCTTGAAACATGTAGGTATTACAGACTCGGTCAGGGAGAGGTTGAAAATATCAGTGAAGACACTTGCCAGTTGGTCAGCGCATGCTCTGAGTACACTTCCTGGTAATCCATCTGGCCCCACGACCTAGTGAATGTTGACCTGTTTAAAAGTCTTGCTCAGCTTGGCAATGGAGAGCGTGATCGCACAGTCGAGCCTTTAGCTCGATGCGGATGTTGCCTGTAATCGACAGGCTTCTTGTTGGGATAATGTAGCGTAGCATCCGCGTCATCTGACCATTTCCGCAGGTACTCTACCTCAGATGAGCAATACCTCAAGACTTTGTTAATATTAGACATCGCGCTCCAGCTGTTATTGAAAAATAGACACACCCCCCCAAGCCTTGTCTTACCAGACATAGCTGTTCCTGCAGATGCACGGAAAACACAGCCAACTGTGTATTATCTGTGTCGTGGTTCAGCCTCATCTCGGTGAAACATAAGATATTACAGATTTTAATGTCCCGTTGATAGGATAGTCTCAACCGGAGATCATCTAGTTTATTTTCCAGTGATTGCACGTTAGCCAATAGAACGGATGGTAGAGGCGGGTTTTGCCGACTAATTCTCACACCCCGATCTCTGCCCCTTCTATTTCCATTTTTTCTTCACTTGGGCCTGGTCTCGGAGAACTAGTATATCCTTCAAATAATTAATTTAAAAATCTTTGTCCAGTTAGAGGTGCGTAATTGCTTTTCTGATATCCAGAAGCTCTTTTCGGTCATAAGAGACAGTAGCAGCAACATTATGTACAAAAAACCCCACAAAATAGCACAGTTGATTAGGAGCCCGTAAACCAGTGCTATTATCATCAAATCCAGTCAGTGATGAGAGAATAGTCAGATTAACTGATATCTGACATGGTGGCATAGCAGGAAATTGGAGTACCGTGAACCAAGAGGTTGTGAGTTCAAATCCCAGGTGAGGACATGTTGAATAATAATGACAGAATAATTTAACAGGACATGTTGAATAATAATGACAGAATAATTTAACATTCACAATGTAATTGTGTGTCAATATGTCAGTTAAAAGCACTGTGTGTGCACTGTGAATGCAACGTTCACATGAAACGTATCTAGAACATGAATATCTTATGTTCTGTGCACATGGCAACCATGTTCTGTGTATGCTTGGTGGAACTCCGAAGAAGACGTCAGCTTGACTTAGAAATGTCAGTCATCAGTTTACATCCTGTACAATAGATTAAAGTGAGCATAAAGAAATCTCTGTCTTCTTTTGTTGTTGAGTGCTCCAACTCCTCCTTTCTACCTCAAATTTGTCCTTTTGGAAGTTTTTCTTGGTAATCCATTCTCATGTTTGGTGGAAAGTTGATTGAATACTCTCCTAACCCACAGAAAACTGGACACATTCATGTTTTTGCAATGTTCTCATTTAATATGTCTATAACATTAATATATTATGTTCTGAGAACATGGTAACCATGCTCGGTAAGTTCTTTTTGATATGAAGGGAATGGTCTCTTGGAAACATTCCTTGCACATAACGGAAACATTCTTATGAAAACGCTAGTTAATGACCTAATGAGACTCTTAAGGGAATGTTTGTTGTTAGCTAGGTACAGCAGACTGCCCATACATACTGCCTCACTACCCATATCTGCATCACGCCACAGCACACTACCCATACTGCATCACTCCACAGCAAACTACCCATACTGAACCACTCCACAGCAAACTACCCATACTGCATCACTCCACGGCAAGCTACCCATACTGAATCTCTCAGCCCCAGGGAGAGGCATGCAGGCGGGCTGGGAGTGTATGGCTTTAGGCCTATAGGCCTGGAGGTCATGAAGGTCAAGGGAGTAAGCTGTACACTCTCAGGTCCAGAGAGAGGGGTGTTGACCCTGGGTGTGAGTATAGGCCTATAGGTCTGGAGGTCAGGAAGTTCCAGGGAGCGTATCGGAGAAGACCGCTTTAACCAGTGTCGATCGGGGGCCTGAGTCTTTCTGATCGAGACTCAGCACGTGGATGGTGCGAGGTTGTTTGGGAATGCAGCCCAAACCGGATGGTAAACTCCATCTAAGGCTTAATACCGGCACGAGACTGATTATTGACAATTACTGTTAGGGAAAGTTGAAAAAAACTTTGAAGAAAGAGTTCAAGAGGGCGTGAAATTGTTGAAAGGTAAATGGGTGGGGTCCGTACAGTCCGCCCGGAGGATTCAACTCGGGTCAGGGTCGGTGGGTCCGATGTGGTAGGATCCCCTTGTGGGACTGACCCCCGATCGGGCTCAGCCTCCCCGGGCTCATTTCCTCCGTCGTTGGTGCGCCTCGACAGGCTCTGGGTCGGCTTGGAAGGGCTGGGGGCAAAGTTGGCTACCGGTTTCGGCCGTGAGCTTACAGCGCCCCTGCTCCGTACTCGCCGCTTCCCGGGGCCAAGGACTTAGTACCCGCTGTGTCATGTCTCCCTATGGGGGGGGGGGGGGGGTTGTGACTGTCAACCAGGTCGGACCACGTTGCGTCGCCAGGGCGGGGATTGGCTCACGTAAACTGGCGCCAGGGGTCAGCAGCGATGTTGGCAACCCACCCGACCCATCTTGAAACACGGACCAAGGAGTCTAAGGAGTGGCTCTCCCATAAGCACCAAACAGGTAGCAGCTGGTTCTGGTTCTGGTCTGTTTAAACACCAATGTGATAGCAGCTGGGTCTGGTCTGCTTAGTTCATTGACGCTATATGTCTCTCTTCCTCTTCCATCTCTGGATAGTACATACAGCAGACTACCCATACAGCATCACTCTACAACAGATAGTACACACAGCAGACTACCCATACTGCATCACTACAGCAGACTACCCATACTGCATCACCCCACAACAGATAGTATGTCCATCTTTAAGAGACCATCACGTTAATTGTGCTGTATACAGCAGACTGGAAAGCAGGTATGTTGACCAGTCTTATAACCTTGTTGTTATTCCAGAATGTCCCAGCAGGGGGAAGCAGCACCATCCACGTCTCCTTCACTCCCCTGACCCTGTCAGAACTGACCTCTAATGCTACCTGTGTATCCTTCGCTTTGGGCTTCATGAGCCTTGACTCCAAGGTAATATGGTTCCTTCCAAATTTGATGTGCCATGATTCTGTCACCATGTTATGTTTGGTACTCACATGTGTGTCTTTCCAGGTGTCGTCCTGTATCCCAGGTAAGGTTCAAAGGGCTCAGGGTCAGGATCTGGAACCTCTCAGATTGGACCTCCAGGCCTCCGTCAGACCTGCCGTGTAAGAAACCACTATTGACCATTATGCTTAATTGGGTGGTTTCCAAGACTAAAACGTACAGTGCCTTGCAAAAGTATTCATCCCCCTTGTCGTTTTTACTATTTTGTTGCATTACAACCTGTAATTTAAATAGATTTTGGGGGGATTTCATGTAATGGACATACACAAAAAAAGTCCAAATTGGTGAAGTGAAATTAAAAAAATGACTTGTTCCAAAAAATTCAAAATAATTATGAACGGAAAATTGGTGCGTGCATATGTATTCATCCCCTTTGCTATGAAGCCCCTAAATAAGATCTGGTGCAACCAAATACCTTCAGAAGTCACATAATTTGTTAAATAAAGTCCACCTGTGTGCAATCTAAGTGTCACATGATCTCAGTATATATACACCTGTTCTGAAAGGCCCCAGAGTCTGCAACACCACTAAGCAAAGGGCACCACCAAGCAAGCGGCACCATGAAGACCAAGGATCTCTCCAAACAGGTCAGGGACAAAGTTATGGAGAAGTACAGACCAGGGTTGGGTCATAAATAAATACCCTAAACTTTGAAAATCCCACGGTGCACCATTAAATCCGTTATTACAAAATGGAAAGAATATGCCACCACAACAAACCTGCCAAGAGAGAGCCAAACTCATGGACCAGGCAAGGAGGGCATTAATCAGAGAGGCAACAAAGAGACCAAATATAACCCTGAAGGAGCTGCAAAGCTCCACGGCGGAGATTAGAGTATCTGTCCATAGGACCACTTTAAGCCGTACACTCCACAGAGCTGGGCTTTACGGAAGAGTTGCCAGAAAAAGCCAATGCTTCAAGAAAAAAATAAGAAAACATGTTCGCTGTTCACCCAAAGGCATGTGGGAGACTCCCCATACACATAAAATAACGTACTCTGGTCAGATGAGACTAAAATTGAGGTTTTTGGCTATCAAGGAAAACGCTATGTCTGGAGCAAACCCTGTTTTTCATCGGCAGGGAGTGAGAAACTGGTTGGAATTGAAGGAATGATGGATGGAAATAAATACAGGGAAATTCTTGAGGAAACCTGTTTCAGTCTTTGAGACTGGGACGGAGGTTCACCTTCCAGCAGGACAATGACCCTAAGCATACTGCTAAAGCAACACTCAAGTGGTTTAAGGGGAAACATTTAAATGTCTTGGAATGGCCTAGTCAAAGCCCAGACCTCAATCCAATTGAGAATCTGTGGTATGACTTAAATATTGCTGTACACCAGCAGAGCCCATCCAACTTGAAGGAGCTGGAGCAGTTTTGCCATGAAATGTGCCAAGCTTATAGAGACATACCACAAGAGACTTGCAGCTGTAATTGCTGCAAAAGGTGGCTCTACAAAGTATTGACTTTGGGGGGTGAATAGTTATGCACACTTAAGTGTACAGTTTCTTTTGTCTTATTTCTTGCTTGTTTCACAATAAAAAATATTTAGCATCTTCAAAGTGTTATGTAAATCAAATGATACAAACCCCTCAAAAATCAATTTTAATTCCAGATTGTAAGGCAACAAAATAGGTAAAATGCCAAGGGGGGTGAATACTTTCGCAAGCCACTGTTCTTTCAATGGAGATTCTCCATTGAGCTTCCTTTAAGTCCAGGACTTGGCTTAATCGGCGTCCGCGAAAACTATCCCAATGTGTGGCAGAACAGATAGGTTTTCAGTAGGTTTACAGAACAGTAGGTTTACAGAACAGATAGGTTTTCAGTAGGTTTACAGAACCTATCTGTTCTGTAAACCTACTGTTCTGTAAACCAACTGAATGTGTAGCATTATATCCCAATGTGTAGCAGAACAGATCTGTAAACCTAGCTGTTCTGTAAACCTAGCTGTTCTGTAAATCAACTGTTCTGTAAACCTAGCTGTTCTGTCAACCTAGCTGTTCTATAAACCTAGCTGTTCTGTAAATCAACTGAATGTATGAAATTGTAGAGCAGGTGGTCATCTCTTCAGCCTGTCAGTGACTTCCTGTCTGTGTTCATCTCTTTAGCCTGTCAGTGACTTCCTGTCTGTGTTCATCTCATTAGCCTGTCAGTGACTTCCTGTCTGTGTTCATCTCTTCAGCCTGTCAGTTACTTCCTGTCTGTGTTCATCTCTTCAGCCTGTCACTGACTTCCTGTCTGTGTTCATCTCTTTAGCCGGTCAAATCAAATCACATTTTATTAGTCACATGCGCCGACTACAACAGGTGTAGACCTCAGAGTGAAATGCTTACTTACAAACCCTTAACCAACAATGCAGTTAAAAAGAATATGGATAAGAATAAAAAAAAGTAACAAGTCATTAAAGAGCAGCAGTATAATAACAATAGCGAGACCATATACAGGGGGGTACCGGTAAAGAGTCAATATGTGGGGGCACTGGTTAGTTGAGGTAATATGTACATGAAGGTAGAGTTATTAAAGTGACTATGCATAGATGACAACAGAGAGTAGCAGCTGTGTAAAAGATTGTCTGAGTAGCCATTTGATTAGGTGTTCAGGAGTCTTATGGCTTAGGGTTAGAAGCTGTTTAGAAGCCTCTTGGACCTAGACTTTGCGCTCCGGTACCGCTTGCCGTGCAGTAGCTGAGAGAAAAGTCTATGACTAGGGTGGCTGGAGCCCCAGTGATGTACTGGGCCATTCACACTACCCTCTGTAGTGCCTTGCGGTCAGAGGCCGAGCAGTTGCCAGCTGTAGAACCCTTTGAGGACCCATGCCAAATATTTTCAGTCTCCTGAGGGGGAATAAGTTTTGTCGTGCCTTCTTCACGACTGTCTTGGTGTGCTTGGACCAGGTTAGTTTGTTGGTGATGCTTTCAACCTGCTCCACTGCAGCCCCGTCGATGAGAATGGGGGCGTGCTCGGTCTTCTTTTTCCTGTGGTCCACAATCATCTCCTTAGTCTTGATCACGTTGAGGGAGAGGATGATGTCCTGGCACCACACGGCCAGGTCTCTGACCACCTCCCAAAAGGCTGTCTCATCATTGTCGGTGATCAGGCCTACCACTATTGTGTCATCTGCAAACTTATTGATGGTGTTGGAGTCGTGTCTGGCCGTGCAGTCATGAGTGAACAGGGAGTACAGGAGCGGACTGAGCACGCACCCCTGAGGGGTCCCCATGTTGAGGATCAGCGTGGCGAATCAGCGTTGCTACATACCCTTACCACCTAGGGGCGGCCCGTCAGGAAGTCCAGGATCCAGTTCCAGAGGGTGGTGTTTAGTCCCAGGGTCCTTAGCTTATTGATGAGCTTTGAGGGCACTTCCGTGCCGACAGAGATTGCAGCCTCGCTTCGCGTTCCTAGGAAACTATGCAGTATTTCGTTTTTTTATGTGTTATTTCTTACATTGTTACCCCAGGAAATATTAGGTTTTATTACATATAGCCGGGAGGAACTATTGGATATAAGAGCAACGTCAACTCACCAACATTACGACCAGGAATACGACTTTCCCGAAGCGGATCCCCTGTTTGGTCCACCACCCAGGACAATGGATCGGATCCCAGCCGCCGACCCAAAACAACGGCGCCGCAGAAGGGGCAGACGGAGCGGTCTTCTGGTCAGGCTCCGTAGACGGGCACATCGCGCACCGCTCCCGAGTTTACTACTCACCAATGTCCAGTCTCTTGACAACAAGGTTGATGAAATTCGAGCAAGGGTTGCCTTCCAGAGAGACATCAGAGATTGTAACATTCTTTGTTTCACGGAAACATGGCTCACTCTGGATACGTCATCAGAGTCAGTACAGCCACCTGGTTTCTTCACGCACCGCGCCGACAGAAACAAACATCTCTCTGGTAAGAAGAGGGGCAGGGGTGTATGCCTTATGATTAACGAGACGTGGTGTGATCATAACAACATACAGCAGTCATTTTGTTCACCTGACATAGAATTCCTTACAATCAAATGCCAACCGCATTATCTACCAAGAGAATTAACTTCGATCATAATCACAGTCGTGTATATCCCCCCCAAGCAGACACATCGACAGCCCTGAAATAACTTAATTTGACTCTATGTAAACTGGAAACCACATATCCTGAGGCTGCATTTATTGTAGCTGGGGATTTTAACAAGGCTAATCTGAAAACAAGGCTCCCTAAATTTCATCAGCATATCGAATGCGCGACCCGGGCTGGAAAAACCCTGGATCATTGTTATTCTAACTTCCGCAATGCATATAAAGCCCTCCCCTGCCCTCCTTTCGGAAAATCTGACCATGACTCCATTTTATTGCTCCCAGCCTATAGAAAGAAACTAAAACAGGAAGCACCCGTGCTCAGGTCTGTTCAATGCTGGTCCGACCAATCGGATTCCACGCTTCAAGATTGCTTCAATCACGTGGACTGGGATATGTTCCGCATAGCGTTGGACAATAACATAGATGAATTCGCTGATTCGGTGATCGCGTTTATTAGCACGTGCATCGGTGTCTATTAAAACATTCCCCAACCAGAAACCGTGGATTGATAGCAGCATTCGCGCAAAACTGAACTCGCGAACCACTGCTTTTAATCAAGGCAAGGTGACCGGAAACATGACCAAATACAAACAGTTTAGCTATTCCCGCCGCAAGGCAATCAAACAAGCTAAGCGTCAATATAGAGACAAAGTAGAGTTGCAATTCAACGGCTCAGACACGAGAGGTATGTTGCAGGGTACAACAGTCAATCACGGACTACAAAAGGAAAACCAGCCCCGTCGCGGACCACAATGTCTAGCTCCCAGACAAACTAAACAACTTCTTTGCTCGGTTTGAGGACAATACAGTGCCACTGACACGGCCCGCTGCCAAAACCTGCGGGCTCTCCTTCACTGCAGCCAACGTGAGTAAAATATTTAAACGTGTTAACCCTCGCAAGGCTGCAGGCCCAGACGGCATCCCCAGCCGCATCCTCAGAGCATGCGCAGACCAGCTAGCTGGCTGATGTGTTTACGGACATATTCAATCAATCCTTATCCCAGTCTGCTGTTCCCACATGCTTCAAGAGGGCCGCCATTGTTCCTGTTCCCAAGATAGCGAAGGTAACTGAGCTAAATGACTATCGTCCTGTTGCACTCACTTCCGTCATCATGAAGTGCTTTGAGAGACTAGTCAAGGACCATATCACCTCCACTCTACCTGACACCCTAGACCCACTCCAATTTGCTTACCGCCCCAAACAGGTCCACAGACGCTGCAATCACATTGCACACTGCCCTAACCCATCTGGACAAGAAGAATACCTATGTGAGAATGCTGTTCATCGACTACAGCTCAGCATTTAACACCATAGTACCCTCCAAACTCGTCATTAAACTTGAGACCCTGGGTCTCAATCCCGCCCTGTGCAACTGGGTACTGGACTTCCTGACGGGCCACCCCCAGCTGGTGAGGGTAGGTAACAACATCTTCACCCCGCTGATCCTCAACACTGGGGCCCCACAAGGGTGCGTTCTGAGCCCTCTCCTGTACTCCCTGTTCACCCATGACAGCGTGGCCATGCACGCCTCCAACTCAATCATCACGTTTGCAGACGACACAACAGTGGTTACCAACAACGATGAGACGGCCTACAGGGAGGAGGTGAGGGCCCTCGGAGTGTGGTGTCAGGAAAATAACCTCACAATCAACGTCAACAAAACAAAGGAGATGATCGTGGACTTCAGGAAACAGCAGAGGGAGCACCCCCAAATCCACAGACTGGACAATAGTGGAGAAGTTGGAAAGTTCCTCTGCGTACACATCACGGACAAACTGAAATGGTCCACCCACACAGACAGCGTGGTGAAGAAGGCCCAACAGCGCCTCTTCAACCTCAGGAGGCTGAAGAAATTTGGCTTGTCACCAAAAACACTCACAAACTTTTACAGATGCACAATCGAGAGCATCCTGTTGGGCTGTATCACCGCCTGGTACGGCAACTGCTCCGCCCACAACCATAAGGCTCTCCAGAGGGTAGTGAGGTCTGCACAACGCATCACCGGGGGCAAACTACCTGCCCTCCAGGACACCTACACCACCCGATGTCACAGGAAGGCCAAAAATATAATCAAGACAACAACCCGATCCACTGCCTGTTCACCCCGCTATCATCCAGAAGGCGAGGTCAGTACAGGTGCATCAAAGCTGGGACCGAGAGACTGAAAAACAGCTTCTATCTCAAGGCCATCAGACTGTTAAACAGCCATCACTAACATTGAGTGGCTGCTGCCAACATACAGACTCAACTCCAGCCACTTTAATAACAAACAATTGAACGTAATAAAGGTATCACTAGTCACTTTAAACAATGCAACTTTATTTAATGTTTACATAGCCTACATTACTCATCTCATATGTATATACTCTACTCTATACCATCTACTGAATCTTGCCTATGCCGTTCGGCCATCGCATATATTTTCATGTACATATTCTTATTCATTCCTTTACACTTGTGTGTAAAAGGTAGTTGTTGTGAAATTGTTAGATTACTTGTTAGATGTTACTGCACGGTCGGAACTAGAAGCACAAGCATTTCACTACACTCACATTAACATCTGCTAACCATGTGTAGGTGACAAATAAAATGGTATTTTATTTCATTTGAATGCTAAGCTGTAGTCAATGAATAGCATTCTCACTTAGGTGTTCCTTTTGTCCAGGTGGGAAAGGGCAGTGTGGAGTGTGATTGAGATTGCATCATCTGTGGATCTGTTTGGGCAGTATGCAATTTGGAGTGGGTCTAGGGTTTCTGGGATAATGGTGTTGATGTGAGCCATGACCAGCCTTTCAAAGCACTTCATGGCTACAGACGTGAGTGCTGCGTGTTGGTATTACAGACTTGGACAGGGAGAGGTTGAAAATGTCAATGAAGACACTGTCAGGGACTTACTGTCTGTGTTCATCTCTTTAGTCTGTCAGTGACTTACTGTCTGTGTTCATCTCTTTAGCCTGTCAGCAACTTGCTCTGTTTTCCTCTGACTCCCTCATAGCCTGTCAGTGACTTGCTCTGTGTTCCTCTGACTCCCTCATAGCCTGTCAGTGACTTGCTGTGTGTTCCTCTGACTCCCTCATTGCCTGTCAGTGACTTGCTGTGTGTTCCTCTCCTTTTTCCCCCATAGCCTGTCAGTGACTTGCTGTGTGTTCCTCTGACTCCCTCATTGCCTGTCAGTGACTTGCTGTGTGTTCCTCTCCTGACTCCCTCAGAGCCTGTCAGTGACTTGCTGTGTGTTCCTCTGACTCCCTCATTGCCTGTCAGTGACTTGCTGTGTGTTCCTCTCCTGACTCCCTCATAGCCTGTCAGTGACTTGCTGTGTTCCTCTGACTCCCTCATAGCCTGTCAGTGACTTGCTGTGTGTTCCTCTCCTGACTCCCTCATAGCCTGTCAGTAACTTGCTGTGTGTTCCTCTGACTCCCTCATAGCCTGTCAGTGACTTGCTGTGTGTTCCTCTGACTCCCTCATTGCCTGTCAGTGACTTGCTGTGTGTTCCTCTCCTGACTCCCTCATAGCCTGTCAGTGACTTGCTGTGTGTTCCTCTGACTCCCTCATAGCCTGTCAGTGACTTTCTGTGTGTTCCTCTGACTCCCTCATAGCCTGTCAGTGACTTGCTGTGTGTTCCTCTCCTGACTCCCTCATAGCCTGTCAGTGACTTGCTGTGTGTTCCTCTGACTCCCTCATAGCCTGTCAGTGACTTGCTGTGTGTTCCTCTGACTCCCTCATAGCCTGTCAGTGACTTGCTGTGTGTTCCTCTGACTCCCTCATAGCCTGTCAGTGACTTGCTGTGTTCCTCTCCTGACTCCCTCATAGCCTGTCAGTGACTTGCTGTGTTCCTCTCCTGACTCCCTCATAGCCTGTCAGTGACTTGCTGTGTTCCTCTTTAGCCTGTCAGTGCAGATGGAGGAGGAAGAGGAGTGTCTGGAGTTCTGTGCTGTGGCTAGTGATTTAATACAGGGCGAGCCACACAATGAGGTGGGTCTGAGACACCTGCCAAACCACCTACATATTTAAATATGTCCTCCAGGGGGTTTTGAACTTTTCCTGTTGGAAAGTGATATCCCAATAATAAAATACAGTAAAGGACACACACTAAAGGGCACGAAAAATGTTTTGAGTAAAATAGTGTTTTTTGTACTTTACTGTGTTTATACTTGACGTTGCTTTTCAACAGTAAAATATATATTTTTAACCACTGGACATTTTTCTGTCTGCCCTGTTGCATTTCTTCCATTTACAGGCACATATTTTGTCATTGGGTAACTTCTCTACCATGTTGTGTTTTCTCAGATGGTCCAGAGGAAGTGTTCCGTCACACGGACGTTCCAGTTGAAGAACAGTACAGAGATGCCTCTGAGTTTCAGGCTGAGCACCCAGCCTCCCTTTTCTGTACTGCAGCCTAGAGGGTGTGCCGAGACAGCCGGCTGCTCCTCCCCCAGCCACAGCCACCCACCTGGGGAGAACAAGCTACTGCTGCTGCAGCCACGACACAACAAGCAGGTAGGTTAGTACATAGGTACCTAACAATACACCAGAACACATCAGTAGATACCTAACAATACACCAGAACACATCAGTAGGTACCTAACAATACACCAGAACACATCAGTAGATATATACCTAACAATACACCAGAACACATCAGTAGATACCTAACAATACACCAGAACACATCAGTAGATAGATACCTAACAATACACCAGAACACATCAGTAGATACCTAACAATACACCAGAACACATCAGTAGTAGATACCTAACAATACACCAGAACACATCAGTAGTAGATACCTAACAATACACCAGAACACATCAGTAGATAGATACCTAACAATACACCAGAACACATCAGTAGATACCTAACAATACACCAGAACACATCAGTAGATAGATACCTAACAATACACCAGAACACATCAGTAGATAGATACCTAACAATACACCAGAACACATCAGTAGATACCTAACAATACACCAGAACACATCAGTAGGTACCTAACAATACACCAGAACACATCAGTAGATACCTAACAATACACCAGAACACATCAGTAGATACCTAACAATACACCAGAACACATCAGTAGATAGATACCTAACAATACACCAGAACACATCAGTAGATACCTAACAATACACCAGAACACATCAGTAGATACCTAACAATACACCAGAACACATCAGTAGATACCTAACAATACACCAGAACACATCAGTAGATACCTAACAATACACCAGAACACATCAGTAGATAGATACCTAACAATACACCAGAACACATCAGTAGATAGATACCTAACAATACACCAGAACACATCAGTAGATACCTAACAATACACCAGAACACATCAGTAGATACCTAACAATACACCAGAACACATCAGTAGATACCTAACAATACACCAGAACACATCAGTAGTAGATACCTAACAATACACCAGAACACATCAGTAGATACCTAACAATACACCAGAACACATCAGTAGATACCTAACAATACACCAGAACACATCAGTAGATACCTAACAATACACCAGAACACATCAGTAGATAGATACCTAACAATACACCAGAACACATCAGTAGATACCTAACAATACACCAGAACACATCAGTAGATACCTAACAATACACCAGAACACATCAGTAGATACCTAACAATACACCAGAACACATCAGTAGATAGATACCTAACAATACACCAGAACACATCAGTAGATAGATACCTAATAATACACCAGAACACATCAGTAGATACCTAACAATACACCAGAACACATCAGTAGATACCTAACAATACACCAGAACACATCAGTAGATACCTAACAATACACCAGAACACATCAGTAGATAGATACCTAACAATACACCAGAACACATCAGTAGATACCTAACAATACACCAGAACACATCAGTAGATAGATACCTAACAATACACCAGAACACATCAGTAGATACCTAACAATACACCAGAACACATCAGTAGATAGATACCTAACAATACACCAGAACACATCAGTAGATAGATACCTAACAATACACCAGAACACATCAGTAGATACCTAACAATACACCAGAACACATCAGTAGTAGATACCTAACAATACACCAGAACACATCAGTAGGTACCTAACAATACACCAGAACACATCAGTAGATACCTAACAATACACCAGAACACATCAGTAGATAGATACCTAACAATACACCAGAACACATCAGTAGATACCTAACAATACACCAGAACACATCAGTAGTAGATACCTAACAATACACCAGAACACATCAGTAGGTACCTAACAATACACCAGAACACATCAGTAGATACCTAACAATACACCAGAACACATCAGTAGTAGATACCTAACAATACACCAGAACACATCAGTAGATACCTAACAATACACCAGAACACATCAGTAGATAGATACCTAACAATACACCAGAACACATCAGTAGATAGATACCTAACAATACACCAGAACACATCAGTAGTAGATACCTAACAATACACCAGAACACATCAGTAGATAGATACCTAACAATACACCAGAACACATCAGTAGATACCTAACAATACACCAGAACACATCAGTAGATACCTAACAATACACCAGAACACATCAGTAGATACCTAACAATACACCAGAACACATCAGTAGTAGATACCTAACAATACACCAGAACACATCAGTAGATAGATACCTAACAATACACCAGAACACATCAGTAGATAGATACCTAACAATACACCAGAACACATCAGTAGATACCTAACAATACACCAGAACACATCAGTAGATACCTAACAATACACCAGAACACATCAGTAGTAGATACCTAACAATACACCAGAACACATCAGTAGATACCTAACAATACACCAGAACACATCAGTAGATACCTAACAATACACCAGAACACATCAGTAGATAGATACCTAACAATACACCAGAACACATCAGTAGATACCTAACAATACACCAGAACACATCAGTAGATACCTAACAATACACCAGAACACATCAGTAGATACCTAACAATACACCAGAACACATCAGTAGATAGATACCTAACAATACACCAGAACACATCAGTAGATAGATACCTAACAATACACCAGAACACATCAGTAGATACCTAACAATACACCAGAACACATCAGTAGATACCTAACAATACACCAGAACACATCAGTAGATACCTAACAATACACCAGAACACATCAGTAGGTACCTAACAATACACCAGAACACATCAGTAGATAGATACCTAACAATACACCAGAACACATCAGTAGATACCTAACAATACACCAGAACACATCAGTAGATACCTAACAATACACCAGAACACATCAGTAGATAGATACCTAACAATACACCAGAACACATCAGTAGATACCTAACAATACACCAGAACACATCAGTAGATACCTAACAATACACCAGAACACATCAGTAGATACCTAACAATACACCAGAACACATCAGTAGGTACCTAACAATACACCAGAACACATCAGTAGATAGATACCTAACAATACACCAGAACACATCAGTAGATACCTAACAATACACCAGAACACATCAGTAGATACCTAACAATACACCAGAACACATCAGTAGATACCTAACAATACACCAGAACACATCAGTAGATACCTAACAATACACCAGAACACATCAGTAGTAGATACCTAACAATACACCAGAACACATCAGTAGATAGATACCTAACAATACACCAGAACACATCAGTAGATACCTAACAATACACCAGAACACATCAGTAGTAGATACCTAACAATACACCAGAACACATCAGTAGATACCTAACAATACACCAGAACACATCAGTAGATAGATACCTAACAATACACCAGAACACATCAGTAGATAGATACCTAACAATACACCAGAACACATCAGTAGATAGATACCTAACAATACACCAGAACACATCAGTAGATACCTAACAATACACCAGAACACATCAGTAGATACCTAACAATACACCAGAACACATCAGTAGGTACCTAACAATACACCAGAACACATCAGTAGTAGATACCTAACAATACACCAGAACACATCAGTAGATACCTAACAATACACCAGAACACATCAGTAGATACCTAACAATACACCAGAACACATCAGTAGTAGATACCTAACAATACACCAGAACACATCAGTAGTAGGTACCTAACAATAGGTGTTGTGCAGAATAACAGTTCCATTTCTGTCATATCAAGGTGCAGTGCAGTATAAACTGGATCAGTGTAAACTATATCAGTATAAACTATATCAATATAAACTGGATTAGTGTAAACTATATCAGTATAAACTATATCAATATAAACTGGATTAGTGTAAACTATATCAGTATACACGGCAGGGTAGCCTAGTGGTTAGAGCGTTGGACTAGTAACCGGAAGGTTGCAAGTTCAAACCCCCGAGCTGACAAGGTACAAATCTGTCATTCTACCCCTGAACAGGCAGTTAACCCACTGTTCCTAGGCCGTCATTGAAAATAACAATTTGTTCTTAACTGACTTGCCTAGTTAAATAAAGGTAAAAAAATATATTAAAAAAAATCAATATAAACTATATCAGTATAAACTATATCAGTATAAACTGGATCAGTGTAAACTATAACAGTATAAACTGGATCAGTGTAAACTATAACAGTATAAACTGGATCAGTGTAAACTATATCAGTATAAACTATATCAGTATAAACTGGATCAGTGTAAACGATAACAATATAAACTGGATCAGTGTAAACTATATCAATATAAACTATATCAATATAAACTATATCAGTATAAACTATATCAATATAAACTATATCAGTGTAAACTATATCAGTGTAAACTATATCAGTATAAACTATATCAATATAAACTATATCAGTGTAAACTATAACAGTATAAACTGGATCAGTGTAAACTATAACAGTATAAACTGGATCAGTGTAAACTATATCAGTATAAACTATATCAGTATAAACTGGATCAGTGTAAACGATATCAATATAAACTGGATCAGTGTAAACTATATCAATATAAACTATATCAATATAAACTATATCAGTATAAACTATATCAATATAAACTATATCAGTGTAAACTATATCAGTGTAAACTATATCAGTATAAACTATATCAATATAAACTATATCAGTGTAAACTCTAACAGTATAAACTGGATCAGTGTAAACTATAACAGTATAAACTGGATCAGTGTAAACTATATCAGTATAAACTATATCAATATAAACTATATCTGTATAAACTATATCAGTATAAACTATATCTGTATAAACTATATCAGTATAAGCTATATATGTATAAACTATATCAATATAAACTATATCAGTATAAACTATATCAGTATAAACTATATATGTATAAACTATATCGATATAAACTATATCAGTGTAAACTATAACAGTATAAACTGGATCAGTGTAAACTATAACAGTATAAACTGGATCAGTGTAAACTATATCAGTATAAACTATATCAATATAAACTATATCAGTGTAAACTATAACAGTATAAACTGGATCAGTGTAAACTATAACAGTATAAACTGGATCAGTGTAAACTATATCAGTATAAACTATATCAATATAAACTATATCTGTATAAACTATATCAGTATAAACTATATCTGTATAAACTATATCAGTATAAACTATATCAATATAAACTATATCAGTATAAACTATATCAGTATAAACTATATATGTATAAACTATATCGATATAAACTATATCAGTGTAAACTATAGCAGTATAAACTGGATCAGTGTAAACTATAACAGTATAAACTGGATCAGTGTAAACTATATCAGTATAAACTATATCAATATAAACTATATCAGTATAAACTATATCTGTATAAACTATATCAGTATAAACTATATATGTATAAACTATATCAATATAAACTATATCAGTATAAACTATATCAATATAAACTATATCAGTGTAAACTATAACAGTATAAACTGGATCAGTGTAAACTATAACAGTATAAACTGGATCAGTGTAAACTATATCAGTATAAACTATATCAATATAAACTATATCAGTGTAAACTATAACAGTATAAACTGGATCAGTGTAAACTATATCAGTATAAACTATATCAATATAAACTATATCAGTATAAACTATATCAATATAAACTATATCTGTATAAACTATATCAGTATAAACTATATATGTATAAACTATATCTGTATAAACTATATCAGTATAAACTATATCAATATAAACTATATCTGTATAAACTATATCAATATAAACTATATCTGTATAAACTATATCAGTATAAACTGGATCAGTGTAAACTATATCAATATAAACTATATCAGTATAAACTATATCAATATAAACTATATCTGTATAAACTATATCAGTATAAACTATATATGTATAAACTATATCTGTATAAACTATATCAGTATAAACTATATCAATATAAACTATATCTGTATAAACTATATCAGTATAAACTATATCAGTATAAACTATATCTGTATAAACTATATCAGTATAAACTATATATGTATAAACTATATCAATATAAACTATATCAGTATAAACTATATCAGTATAAACTATATCAATATAAACTATATCAGTATAAACTATATATGTATAAACTATATCAGTATAAACTATATCAGTATAAACTATATCAGTATAAACTATATATGTATAAACTATATCAATATAAACTATATCAGTATAAACTATATCAGTGTAAACTATGTCAGTGTAAACTGTATCAGCGTAAACTATATCAGTGTAAACTATGTCAGTGTAAACTGTATAAGCGTAAACTTTATCGGTGTAAACTGTATCAGCGTAAACTGTATCAGCGTAAACTATATCAGTGTAAACTATATCAGTGTAAACTACATCAGTATAAACTATATCAGTGTAAACTATATAAATATAAACTATATTAGTATAAACTATATCATTGTAAACTGTATCATTGTAGACTATATCAGTGTAAACTGTATCAGCATAAACTCAGTGGACATATTGCATGTACATATAGGGATTCTACAATGGGACTTCCAATATCCTTTCCTCCTGTGGTTGGCAGGTGAAGGTGGCGTTCCACAGCTCTCTATCCATGCTGGCCTATCTGAGGCAGTCTGCAGAGGAAGTCCCGCCCAACGTGTCTCTGGTTACCAATGAGAGTGGAGAGAGGAAGCTGAGGTTCCGGCAGACCCTGTCAGTGCATTACAACAACAACAGTCTGCAGGTAACAGATCATTCATAGTGATAGTAAGATATATTTACAGTCATTCTGATTTAACAGTGGTCATCCATACATGCTTTGGTTCAGAATACATGGTGTGCTAACTGTCTGTACTCCTGCCCTGTTCTGTCCTGTCTTTAAACCTCTCCTGTCCGCAGACCGTGCCACTCTGTGCCCACCTGTCCCTGCCCACTGTAAGTCTGTCCTGTGACAGTCTGGACTTTGGTACCTGCTACGTGGGTCAAACCCTGGTCAAGGAGGTCCATCTTTCCAACCGAGGAGGCTCCTCTAGCTACTGGAGAGTAATCATAGGTAACCATGGTCCTGTAGTTACTAGAGCACTCATAGGTAACCATGGTTCTGTAGTTACTAGAGCTCTCATAGGTAACCATGGTCCTGTAGTTACTAGAGCTCTCATAGGTAACCATGGTCCTGTAGTTACTAGAGCACTCATAGGTAACCATGGTTCTGTAGTTACTAGAGCACTCATAGGTAACCATGGTCCTGTAGTTACTAGAGCTCTCATAGGTAACCATGGTCCTCTAGCTACTGGAGAGCTCTCATAGGTAATCATGGTTCTGTAGTTACTAGAACTCTCATAGCTAACCATGGTTCTCTAACTACTGCAGAGCTCTCATAGGTAATCATGGTTCTGTAGTTACTAGAGCTCTCATAGGTAACCATAGTCCTGTAGTTACTAGAGCACTCGTAGGTAATCATGGTTCTGTAGTTACTAGAGCACTCGTAGGTAACCATGGTCATGTAGTTACTAGAGTTCTCATAGGTAACCATAGACCTGTAGTTACTAGAGCACTTTTAGATAACCATGGTCCTGTAGTTACTAGAGCACTTTTAGGTAATCATGGTCCTTTAGTTATTAGAGCACTCGTAGGTAACCATGGCACTGTAGTTACTAGAGCACTCGTAGGTAACCATGGTCATGTAGTTACTAGAGTTCTCATAGGTAACCATGGCACTGTAGATAGTAGAACACTCATAGGTAACCATGGTCCTCTAACTGCTGGAGAGCTCTCATAGGTAACCATGGTTCTGTAGTTACTAGAGCTCTCATAGGTAACCATGGTCCTGTAGTTACTAGAGCTCTCATAGCTATCCATGGCCATGTAGTTACTAGAGCTCTCATAGCTATCCATGGCCATGTAGTTAGTAGAGCACTCATAGGTAACCATAGACATGTAGTTACTAGAGCACTCATAGGTAACCATGGTCCTGTAGTTACTAGAGCACTTTTAGGTAACCATGGTCCTTTAGTTATTAGAGCTCTCATAGGTAGTTCTCATGTAGCTCTCATGTAGTTACTACAGCACTCATAGATAACCATGGAGAGCCTTACGGTTGTGGTCTGAGCAGTTGCCATACCAGGCGGTGATCCAGCCCAACAGGATGCTCTCGATTGTACATCAGTAAAAGTTTGTGAGTGTTTTTGGTGACAAGCCAAATTTCTTCAGCCTCCTGAGGTTGAAGAGGCGCTGTTGTGCCTTCTTCACCACGCTGTCTGTGTTGGTGGACCATTTCAGTTTGTCCGTGATGTGTACGCAGAGGAACTTAAAACTTTCCACCTTCACTACTGTCCCGTTGATGTAGTTACTAGAGCACTCATAGGAAACTATGGATCTGTAATTACTAGAGCTCTCATAGGTAACCATTGTACTGTAGCTACTGGAGAGCTCTCATAGGTAACCATGGTTCTGTAGTTACTAGAGCTCTCATAGGTAACCATGGTTCTGTAGTTACTAGAGCACTCATAGGTAACCATTGTACTGTATTTACTGGAGAGCTCTCATAGGTAACCATAGTTCTGTAGTTACTAGAGCACTCATCGGTATCCATGGTTCTGTAGTTACTAGAGCTCTCATAGGTAACCATAGTTTTGTAGTTACTGGAGAGCTCTCATAGCAAACCATGGTTCTGTAGTTACTGGAGAGCTCTCATAGGGAACCATGGTTCTGTAGTTACTAGAGCTCTCATAGGTAACCATTGTACTGTAGTTACTGGAGAGCTCTCATAGGTAACCATAGTTCTGTAGTTACTAGAGCACTCATAGGTAACCATGGTTCTGTAGGTACTAGAGCACTCATAGGTAACCATTGTACTGTAGCTACTGGAGAGCTCTCATAGGTAACCATGGTTCTGTAGTTACTAGAGCACTCATCGGTATCCATGGTTCTGTAGTTACTAGAGCTCTCATAGGTAACCATGGTTCTGTAGTTAACCAGAGATGGCATTGTCACATTAATTTGAATGATTGGACCAAGGCGTTGTCGTGGAGTAGATTAGATCGTTGTCGTAGACTCCGGACCGTAGATCACTGACTGGGGACCGTCGCTGCAGGCTCCTGACTGGGGACCGTCGCTGCAGGCTCCTGACTGGGGACCGTCGCATGAGGCTCCGGACTGCAGACCGTCGCATGAGGCTCCGGACTGCAGACCGTCGCATGAGGCTCCGGACTGCAGACCGTCGCAGGAGGCTCTGGACTGGAGACAGTCGCAGGAGGCTCTGGACTGCAGACCGTCACAGGAGCCTCCGGACCTTGGATTGCAGGAGGCTCTGGGCCATGGATCATCACTGGAGGCTCTGGGCCATGGATCATCACTGGAGGCTCTGGGCCATGGATCATCACTGGAGGCTCCGGGCCATGGATCATCACTGGAGGCTCTGGGCCATGGATCATCACTGGAGGCTTCGGGCCATGGATCATCCCTGGAGGCTTCGGGCCATGGATCATCACTGGAGGCTCCGCACTGGATCATCACTAAGGTCTGGAGCGTAGAGCTGGCACAACGTGTCCTGGACAGATGACAACCTTCGCACGGCAAGTGCGGGGTGCTGGCATAGGACGCACTCGGCTGTGGAGGCGCACTGGAGAAACGGTGCGTAGAACTGGCACACATTGTACCGGAACGGTGACACACACCTCAGGGTGAGTGCGTGGAGGAGACACAGGACGTACCGGACTGGGGAGGCGCAATGGAGGCCAGATGCTTGAAACTGGTGCATATGACACCGGACTGGTGTCACGCTCCTCAGCACTCCCGCTCTGCAGCGCTGTCAACGCCAACACCTCTCTCCGGAATCTTTGGGGCTGTCTCTCTCCGGAAAATTGGGGCTGTCTTTTGGGCTTGCGTCCTGGCTGCTAAACCTGGCATCGTTGCTGTTCCTCCTTCGCTGCTTCCGCCTGTTTCCATGGCAGGCTTTTGTCTCCTGCCATTATTTCCTCCCAAGTCCAGGATGTCCTCCACTCCTGGCTTTCCTCCCAGGCCCAGGATCCCTGCTCCTCCTGGGCACGCTGCTTGGTCCTGGGGTGGTGGGATCTACTGTTACGTGCGTTTGAATGATTGGACCAAGGCGCAGCGTGCGTAGAATTCCACATGTTTAATAAAATATTAAACTCACCAAACAAAACAGAAGAAAACAAAACATGACGTTCTGGGCGGCTCACAGGCAGCTACACAAAAAACAAGATCCCACAATCTAAGGTGGGAGAAAGTGCTGCCGAAGTATGATCCCCAATCAGAGACAACGATACACAGCTGCCTCTGATTGGGAATCATACTAGGCCAACAAAGAAATAGAAACATAGATTTGCCCACCCAAGTCACACCCTGACCTAACCAAATAGAGAATAAAAAAGTCTCTCTAAAGTCAGGGCGTGACAGGTATTGATATAGCTGGATTTGTAACATAAGTTCCATATGCAACCAAATATTTTGCTCTGCAACCAGGTCTTTTATTTTGGGAGCGTTAACCATTTGTTTATACTTTGTTCAGTCATGTTACCTCGTTGCCTAGTATCGTGTCTTTGGCTATGCCGGATTAAGTGATATGACATGCTATTCTATAAAATAATTTCTCCGTAATTAATATTACCTGATTGAGCTAATCATGTAAATGTAATTAACTAGAGAGTCGGGGCACCACAAAATAATATTTATAGAGCTGTTATCTTCCGAATAAACTCTTAAAGACCTAATAATATTTTGCATCAATAGCAGTCAATATTAATTGTCACCTTAATTCAGTTTCATCTGAAAGTTGTAAATTCTTGGTTATCTTCACGAACCCTGGCTAACAAGTTGAATCAGCAATACAATAGTGGGTTTAATTATTTATTTACTAAATACCTAACTAATCTCACAGAATTACACATACACATAATTAATCATAACTTGATTGCAAATTACGTCATAAAGGAAAACGTCCCTAGCGGGCGGAACAGATATGACAGCTTGTTACACAAAAAAAGAAGTGGCTGGCTGAGTGAAAGAGCGGGAAGACTGAGAAACAAAGGGCGAAGCTGTGCTATCGTAAATACACTATCTTATGCATTCTAAATTACCGCCCATTTGGAAAAGGAAAATGCAATAAATATTTACTCTGAGCTGCGCTTCAGTAGGTTGGTGGTAGATGGAGGGCTCCGTGATAAATGCAATTGATTGGACATGATTTGGAAAGGCACACAGTTGACAGTGCATGTCAGAGCAAAACCAAGCCATGAGGTCGAAGGAATTGTATGTGGAGCTCTGAGACAGGATTGTGTCGAGGCACAGATCTGGGGAAGGGTGCAAAAAAATGTCTGCAGCATTGAAGGTCCCCAAGAACACAGTGGCCTCCATCATTCTTAAATGGAAGAAGTTTGGAACCACCAAGATTCATCCTAGAGCTGGCCGCCCGGCCAAACTGAGCAATCGGGGAGAAGGGCCTTGGTTAGGGAGATGACCAAAAACATGAGGGTCACTCTGACAGAGCTCCAGAGTTCCTCTGTGGAGATGGGAGAACCTTCTAGGGAGGACAACCATGTCTGCAGCACCTAGGACGGAGAGCGCACCAGAAGAGTGGGGGTCTACAGCGGTGCGATTCCCACCAGAGGCGAGATACGGGAGACGCGGTGGTGAAGGACAACCGAGCAGCACCTGGGGAGGGGTGCTCCATGGAGGCAGAGAGACCACCGGAGAAGGTGCAGTGGGAGGATGGTAGTGCAGAGGGAGGATGGTAGTGCAGAGGGAGGATGGTAGTGCAGAGGGAGGATGGCAGTGCAGTGGGAGGATGGTAGTGCAGAGGGAGGATGGTAGTGCAGTGGGAGGATGGCAGTGCAGTGGGAGGATGGTAGTGCAGCATGGTAGTGCAGAGGGAGGATGGTAGTACAGAGGGAGGATGGCAGTGCAGTGGGAGAATGGTAGTGCAGTGGGAGGACGGCAGTGCAGAGGGAAGATGGTAGTGCAGTGGGAGGATGGTAGTGCAGAGGGAGCATGGTAGTGCAGAGGGAGGATGGTAGTGCAGAGGGAGGATGGCAGTGCAGTGGGAGGATGGCAGTGCGGAGGGAGGATGGTAGTGCAGAGGGAGGATGGTAGTGCAGTGGGAGGATGGTAGTGCAGCATGGTAGTGCAGTGGGAGGATGGTATTGCAGTGGGAGCATGGTAGTGCAGAGGGAGCATGGTAGTGCAGAGGGAGGATGGCAGTGCAGTGGGAGGATGGCAGTGCAGTGGGAGGATGGTAATGCAGCATGGTAGTGCAGAGGGAGGATGGTAGTGCAGAGGGAGGATGGCAGTGCAGTGGGAGGATGGCAGTGCGGAGGGAGGATGGTAGTGCAGAGGGAGGATGGTAGTGCAGAGGGAGGATGGTAGTGCAGTGGGAGGATGGTAGTGCAGTGGGAGGATGGTAGTGCAGCATGGTAGTGCAGTGGGAGGATGGTATTGCAGTGGGAGGATGATAGTGCAGAGGGAGCATGGTAGTGCAGAGGGAGGATGGCAGTGCAGTGGGAGGATGGTAGTGCAGCATGGTAGTGCAGAGGGAGGATGGTAGTGCAGAGGGAGGATGGCAGTGCAGTGGGAGAATGGTAGTGCAGAGGGAGGATGGTAGTGCGGAGGGAGGATGGTAGTGCAGAAAGAGGATGGTAGTGCAGTGGGAGGATGGTAGTGCACTGGGAGGATTTTAGTGCAGCATGGTAGTGCAGTGGGAGGATGGTATTGCAGTGGGAGGATGATAGTGCAGAGGGAGCATGGTAGTGCAGAGGGAGGATGGCAGTACAGTGGGAGGATGGCAGTGCAGTGGGAGAATGGTAGTGCAGAGGGAGGATGGTAGTGCAGTGGGAGGATGGCAGTGCAGTGGGAGGATGGCAGTGCAGAGGGAGGATGGTAGTGCAGTGGGAGGATGGTAGTGCAGTGGGAGGATGGTAGTGCAGTGGGAGGATGGTAGTGCAGAGGGAGGATGGTAGTGCAGAGGGAGGATGATAGTGCAGAGGGAGGAAGGTAGTGCAGAGGGAGGATGGTTGTGCAGTGGGAGGATGGTAGTGCAGCATGGTAGTGCAGTGGGAGAATGGTAGTGCAGCATGGTAGTGCAGTGGGAGGATGGTAGTGCAGAGTGAGAATGGTAGTGCAGAGGGAGGATGGTAGTGCAGTGGGAGGATGGTAGTGCAGTGGGAGGATGGTAGTGCAGAGGGAGGATGGTAGTGCAGTGGGAGGATGGTAGTGCAGTGGGAGGATGGTAGTGCAGTGGGAGGATGGTAGTGCAGTGGGAGGATGGTAGTGCAGTGGGAGGATGGTAGTGCAGAGGGAGGATGGTAGTGCAGTGGGAGGATGGTAGTGCAGTAGGAGGATGGTAGTGCAGAGGGAGGATGGTAGTGCAGAGGGAGGATGGTAGTGCAGTGGGAGGATGGTAGTGCAGTGGGAGAATGGTAGTGCAGTGGGAGGATGGCAGTGCAGTGGGAGGATGGTAGTGCAGAGGGAGGATTGTAGTGCAGTGGGAGGATGGTAGTGCAGTGGGAGGATGGTAGTGCAGCATGGTAGTGCAGTGGGAGGATGATAGTGCAGAGGGAGCATGGTAGTGCAGAGGGAGCATGGTAGTGCAGAGGGAGGATGGCAGTGCAGAGGGAGGATGGCAGTGCAGTGGGAGAATGGTAGTGCAGTGGGAGGATGGCAGTGCAGTGGGAGGATTGTAGTGCAGTGGGAGGGTGGTAGTGCAGCATGGTAGTGCAGAGGGAGGATGGTATTGCAGCATGGTAGGGGGGTATGTGCCTTTGTAAGATTGGATATTGCTTATAACATCAGATAGGATTTAAGCAATGATCTGGCGATTGTTTGCTGGATATATAGGAAATTATTTTGTTAGGGGATTTCAATACTGATATCTGCAGAAAGGATAGGCCAACCCACAATGTATTTATGCATTTCTGAAACCTGTGAAGCATGGGAGTGGGCAGATTTCCTCGTCCTTCTCACCAGCTGTGATTTTGGGCAGCTCCATGATAAGAAATGTGACTATTCCTGGTGTAAAAGCAATTTTGAAACCTTTTGGAAACAGAACACATTTTATACACAATTCAAAAAGCATGCGATTGATTTCAAACAAACCAGAAGGGGTGTAAAATGCGCCCGTGATTGGTGATGGTATGTTAACTCTCTGTCTGCAGACTCTGGTGAGGAGGAGGAAGGGTCAGAGTTCAGAGTGACTCCTGACTGTGGGGTCCTGAAGCCGTTGGAGTATCCTGTCTCCTCTTCCACACAGCCCCTACAGATCAGCTTCACAGCCAGGTAACTACCCCCTAACTAACACACAGCCAGGTAACTACAACCTAACTAACACACAGCCAGGTAACTACAACCTAACTAACACACAGCCAGGTAACTACCTCCTAACTAACATACAGTCAGGTAACTACCCCCTAACTAACACACAGCCAGGTAACTACCCCTAACTAACACACAGCCAGGTAACTACCCCCTAACTAACACACAGCCAGGTAACTACCCCCTAACTAACACACAGCCAGGTAACTACCCCCTAACTAACACACAGCCAGGTAACTACCCCCTAACTAACACACAGCCAGGTAACTACCCCCTAACTAACACACAGCCAGGTAACTACCCCTAACTAACACACAGCCAGGTAACTACCCCCTAACTAACACACAGCCAGGTAACTACTCCTAACTAACACACAGCCAGGTAACTACCCCCTAACTAACACACAGCCAGGTAACTACCCCCTAACTAACACACAGCCAGGTAACTACCCCCTAACTAACACACAGCCAGGTAACTACCCCCTAACTAACACACAGCCAGGTAACTACCCCTAACTAACACACAGCCAGGTAACTACCCCTAACTAACACACAGCCAGTTAACTGCCCCTAACTAACACACAGCCAGGTAACTGCCCCCTTAACGAACACACAGCCCCTACAGGTAACACCTCAATAACCACATCTACTGTATTCCTACAAATATATCTTGATGTGGTTTAGTTACATATTTCTCTGTATGGTCTAGTTATATAGGTCTCTATATGGTTTGGTTACTGTCCATAGGTCTCTCTCTATATGGTTTGGTTACTGTCCATAGGTCTCTATATGGTTCACTTCCATATCATTACTGGTTCTCTACAAGTCTAATTTGTCTCCTGTAGCAAGGAGAGGGAGTTCCAAGCCACAGCCGTAGTAAAGGGGTTCCTGGGGGAGCCCCCCTTATCGCTACACGTCCAGGGACGCGGCTCCTTCGACCAGAGATTTGTGTCTCTACTTACTGACATTTAGTCTCAGGGGACATGACCTTAACCTGAGAACACTGGCAACAGTTGTGTGCACTCTTTGCATGTATTTATCACGCCTTGTACTTAGTGAATAGCACAGGAGGTTGGTGGCATCTTAATTGGGGAGAACAGGCTTGTGGTAATGACTGGAGCGTAATAGGTGGAATGGCATTAAATAAATCAAACACATGGTTTACATGGTTTGATGCCATTCCATTTGCTCCATCCCGGCCATTACCTGGAGCTGTCCTCCCCTCAGCAGCCTCCACTGGTGTGTATGATGTTACTGTATGATGTTACTGTGTACGTTGTTGGTTTATGGAAATGAACAATTCAACTATTCACAAGTGTTTCTGTGTTTTTATTGAGCATGACGCTGAGCTTTCAATGGACTGTTAGAACCCAACTCATAACTCACTATCAACTGTTCTGTCCAGAGGTCCAAGATGATTTATTGTTTTATAATACTGGTATTCTGAACAGAAAGACCTGCATCTGATACCACATTCTGTCACATTCATCAACAAATTTAAATACACTTTGGAAAAAGGAAGAAAGGTTGGAAGTCAATCCAGGGAGGCAAAAAGGACATTGTCGAAGTTTAATTTGGTAAGACAAAAGCTGCGAAAAGAGAGTTGAAAATAAAGAGAAGGGGAGGGACAGAAAAGTAATGTTTGGAAATATAGCCTATATATGAAGGGACTATGTGTTGACTATGTGTCAACTTTCACAGTGAAAGCCTTTATTTATACATTGTGTGTGAATGAATTGAACATCGTCAAATGCATCACTAAAGAATATTGTGCCGACAGAGATGGCCGCCTCGCTTCGCGTTCCTAGGAAACTGCAGTTTTTTGGTTTTTTTACGTGTTATTTCTGACATTGGTTGCCCCAGGTCATCTTAGGTTTCATTACATACAGTCGAGAAGAACTACTGAACATAAGAGCAGCGTCAACTCACCATCAGTACGACCAAGAATATGACTTTCGCGAAGCGGATCCTGTGTTCTGCCTTTCACCCAGGACGACGGAATGGATCCCAGCCGGCGACCCAAAAAAACGACTTCGTAAAAGGGGGAAACGGAGCGGTCTTCTGGTCAGACTCCGGAGACGGGCACATCGTGCACCACTCCCTAGCATTCTTCTCGCCGATGTCCAGTCTCTTGACAACAAGGTTGATGAAATCCGAGCAAGGGTAGCATTCCAGAGGGACATCAGAGACTGTAACGTTCTTTGCTTCACGGAAAGATGGCTCACTGGAGAGACGCTATCGGAATCGGTGCAGCCAGCTGGTTTCTCCACGCATCGCGCAGACAGAAACAAACATCTTTCTGGTAAGAAGAGGGGCGGGAGCGTATGCTTCATGGTTAACGTGACGTGGTGTGATCATAACAACATACAGGTACTCAAGTCCTTCTGTTCACCTGATTTAGAATTCCTCACAATCAAATGTCGACCGCATTATCTACCAAGGGGACTCTCCTTCACTGCAGCCGACGTAAGGAAAACATTTAAACGTGTCAACCCTCGCAAGGCTCAGGCCCAGACGGCATCCCCAGCCGCGCCCTCACAGCATGCGCAGACCAGCTGGCTGGTGTGTTTACAGACATATTCAATCAATCCCTAGCCCAGTCTGTTGTTCCCACATGCTTCAAGAGGGCCACCATTGTTCCTGTTCCCAAGAAAGCTAAGGTAACTGAGCTAAACGACTACCGCCCCGTAGCACTCACTTCCGTCATCATGAAGTGCTTTGAGAGACTAGTCATGGACCATATCACCTCCACCCTACCTGACACCCTAGACCCACTCCAATTTGCTTACCGCCCAAATAGGTCCACAGACGATGCAATCTCAACCACACTGCACACTGCCCTAACCCATCTGGACAAGAGGAATACCTATGTGAGAATGCTGTTCATCGACTACAGCTCGGCATTTAACACCATAGTGCCCTCCAAGCTCGTCATCAACCTCGAGACCCTGGGTCTCGACCCCGCCCTGTGCAACTGGGTACTGGACTTCCTGACGGGCCGCCCCCAGGTGGTGAGGGTAGGCAACAACATTTCCACCCCGCTGATCCTCAACACTGGGGCCCCACAAGGGTGCGTTCTGAGCCCTCTCCTGTACTCCCTGTTCACCCACGACTGCGTGGCCACGCACGCCTCCAACTCAATCATCAAGTTTGCGGACGACACAACAGTGGTAGGCTTGATTACCAACAACGACGAGACGGCCTACAGGGAGGAGGTGAGGGCCCTCGGAGTGTGGTGTCAGGAAAATAACCTCACACTCAACGTCAACAAAACTAAGGAGATGATTGTGGACTTCAGGAAACAGCAGAGGGAATACCCCCCTATCCACATCGATGGTAGTGGAGAGGGTAGTAAGTTTTAAGTTCCTCGGCGTACACATCACAGACAAACTGAATTGGTCCACCCACACAGACAGCATCGTGAAGAAGGCGCAGCCGCGCCTCTTCAACCTCAGGAGGCTGAAGAAATTTGTCTTGTCACCTAAAGCACTCACAAACTTCTACAGATGCACAATCGAGAGCATCCTGTCAGGCTGTATCACCGCCTGGTACGGCAACTGCTCCGCCCACAACCGTAAGGCTCTCCAGAGGGTAGTGAGGTCTGCACAACGCATCACCGGGGGCAAACTACCTGCCCTCCAGGACACCTACACCACCCGATGTCACAGGAAGGCCATAAAGATCATCAAGGACAACAACCACCCGAGCCTATCATCCAGAAGGCAAGGTCAGTACAGGTGCATCAAAGCTGGGACCGAGAGACTGAAAAACAGCTTCTATCTCAAGGCCATCAGACTGTTAAACAGCCATCACTAACATTGAGTGGCTGCTGCCAACACACTGACTCAACTCCAGCCACTTTAATAATGGGAATTGATGTGAAATGATGTAAAATATATCACTAGCCACTTTAAACAATGCTACCTAATATAATGTTTACATACCCTACATTATTCATCTCATATGTCTGCGTATATACTGTACTCTATATCATCTACTGCATCTTTATGTAATGCATGTATCACTAGCCACTTTAAACTATGCCACTGTGTTTACATACCCTACATTACTCATCTCATATGTATATACTGCACTCAATACCATCTACTGTATCTTGCCTATGCCGCTCTGTACCATCACTCATTCATATATCTTTATGTACATATTCTTTATCCCCTTACACTTGTGTCTATAAGGTAGTAGTTTTGGAATTGTTAGCTAGATTACTTGTTGGTTATTACTGCATTGTCGGAACTAGAAGCACAAGCATTACGCTACACTCACATTAACATCTGCTAACCATGTGTATGACAAATAAAATTTGATTTGATTTGAGATGGGAAAGCATCATACAACTGACCTAACCGTTTGGAACAGGTTCCCTTAGGATGTACTGTTTACTCCTATCTGAAGACTGGGGGGCATTTAGGAAGTACTGTTTACTCCCATCTGAAGGCTGGGGGGCATTTAGGATATACTGTTTACTCCCATCTGAAGGCTGGGGGGCATTTAGGATGTACTGTTTACTCCCATCTGAAGGCTGGGGGGCATTTAGGATATACTGTTTACTCCCATCTGAAGGCTGGGGGGCATTTAGGATGTACTGTTTACTCCCATCTGAAGGCTGGGGGGCATTTAGGATATACTACGCATCGCTAAAATATCTGAAAGATTATGATCACACTTCCTCAATTCAAATATTATGGCGACATTATACCATAGATGGTTTGGTATGGTTTAGAAACTTTAGAACCAAGCTTGAGTTCTCAGTGTTATTACGCCTAGAAAAAAACTCCAGGCTTCTATCATAACTGTGAATTTATTGAAAAAAAGTAAGAATTACAGGGGTCAATTTGGAAAAATGAATCCCATCCCAGTCATCCTCTGGGATAACAGACATTCTAGAGTAATAATTACATAACCAACGTTCTCTAGTAATACAGGACCCGTGCAAATAGTGCTTAACTAATCTACCCCATGTTATTCCATATCACCATCTAACTAATCTACCCCATGTTATTCCATATCACCATCTAACTAATCTACCCCATGTTATTCCATATCACCATCTAACTAATCTACCCCATGTTATTCCATATCACCATCTCCTAACTATTCTACCCCATGTTATTCCATATCACCTTCTAACTAATCTACCCCATGTTATTCCATATCACTCTTTCAGCCCCTAACATTGAACATTTCAAACAAAATCACATATTTACAGATTGATTTGTACAGCGCTATATCAAAGCACAATGATGCATTGCTTTCCTGAAATGCAAGGCACTTAAAGATTTATCAGACTTTGGCAAGGCATTAACATACAGTAATCTACGGAATGATTAACCAGTCAGTTCTCGTGCCGTCATTTATATGGAATCCAAAAACATGCACTCTCTGATGAATCACACAACTGACAAACTGTTAGTACTCAATAGTCAGGGCAGGAACACCTCAACGGTTAATCATCGGCTGATTCTGTCAAAGGTGTAAGAAGCATCACAGTGTAAACCCTTCATCAATATTATTATTGATCAGCTCCCTCTAAGGTCCAGGGTACTCAAACACTGCTGCAGCTCCCATCCCTGTTCCGATACACATGGACACCACGCCATAGGCCCTGGGGAACAGAACATGGGTTATTGTGAGCAAGGCTAGGGGGTGGCGATGAGACTACTTTCTAGACTATTTAGTAGATATAGCACAAGAGGTCATACGATTGAGGATTCGATGGGACTAGACATATCCTTACCTCCTGCCCCGGCGTTTGAGTTCGTTGAGCAGGGTGACAACCTGGCGGGCCCCGGTGCAGCCCAGAGGGTGACCCAGGGCGATGGCTCCTCCGTTAGGGTTCACCTTCTCCAGGGGGATCCCCAGCTTCTCCACGCAATACACAGCCTGGGACACACATAGTCAAAACAGTCAAAAGTTTGGACAGACCTACTCATTCAATTTAACTTTACCTTCTCCCTAAGTTTGTTTTATTCACTGCTTTAGCACACTCCGCCAACCCTGATGTCCTTGCCGTGTCTGAATCCTGGCTTAGGAAGCCACCAAAAATTCAGAGGTTTCCATCCCCAACTACAACATTTTCCATCAAGATAGAACTGCCAAAGGGGGAGGAGTTGCAATCTACTGCAGAGATAGCCTGCAAAGTTCTGTCATACATTCCAGGTCTATGCCAAAACAGTTTGAGCTTCTAATTTAAAAAATGAATCTCTCCAGAAATAAGTCTCTCACTGTTGCCGCCTGTTTATAGACCCCCCTGAGCTCCCAGCTGTGCCCTGGACACCATATATGAATTGATTGTTCATTCTGTTAGGTGACCTAAACTGGGATATGCTTAAAACCTGTTGAGGATATGGCAGACTTATGCCCCCTTTGGAGGAATTGGGTACCCCTAGTAAACTGAAAAAAAAATCTGTCAAAAATTGCTAATATGCATATAATAATTTTTATTGGATAGAAAACACTCTAAAGTTTCTAAAACCGTTGGAATTATGTCTGTAAGTATAGCAGAACTCACAGGGCAGGCATTCTTCCAAACTAGTTTTTGTGGTCATGAAAGTTGGAGCAACTTTGACGTCATCGCCCCCACCCTTCCCAACCAGTTATGATTCTGGGGAGACTTTCTATGTCTTCCACTAGATGTCCTCATTCAGTAGAGCTTTTAATCGTTCAAATCCCGCGAGAATTGGCCCTATGGGAGTGAAATTAGTGTGTGCCATGAGAAAATATGTTGTGCGGTGGGGCGCGAATTGTTCCCAGCCATTCCTTTGTTCCAGCACCCAGAGGAAGGACAAGCAATGACCAGTTGAATTGAAAATTGTTTTATATGTCTATAACATCCTAAAGCTTGATTCTGCACTTAGTTTGACCAGTTTAGTCGACATATAATATGTAATTTTGAAGTTTTGATGCGCAACTTTTCCGGACCAGAGGACATTTTGGGTGCATTTCAGCTGATGTTATTAGCAGTAGCTAATACAAAGACGCAAGACTTGAAACCAAACGATGTATTGGGTAAGTATGAACCTTTCCAGAACATTCTGAACGAAGACCATCGAAGGTAAGGGAATATTTATGCTATAATCTGTGTTTCTGTTGACTCCAACATTACGGAGAAATGTAGCTTATATCTGAGCGCCGTCTCAGAATATTGAATAGTGTGCGATTTCTGTAACGTTAAAAAGAAATGTAACAAAGCGATTGCATAAAGAAGCAGTGTATCTTTCTAACTATATGTAGAACATGTATATTTAGTCAAAGTTTATGATGTCTATTTACGTTATCTTGCCGCGCTACCTAGATTTCCTGCGGACATTTTTGAGTAATTTCTGAACATGAATTCAATGTAAATGGACATTTATGGATATACAGTGCCTTGCGAAAGTATTCGGCCCCCTTGAACTTTGCGACCTATTGCCACATTTCAGGCTTCAAACATAAAGATATAAAACTGTATTTTTTTGTGAAGAATCAACAACAAGTGGGACACAATCATGAAGTGGAACGACATTTATTGGATATTTCAAACTTTTTTAACAAATCAAAAACTGAAAAATTGGGCGTGCAAAATTATTCAGCCCCTTTACTTTCAGTGCAGCAAACTCTCTCCAGAAGTTCAGTGAGGATCTCTGAATGATCCAATGTTGACCTAAATGACTAATGATGATAAATACAATCCACCTGTGTGTAATCAAGTCTCTGTATAAATGCACCTGCACTGTGATAGTAACAGAGGTCCGTTAAAAACGCAGAGAGCTTCATGAAGAACAAGGAACACACCAGGCAGGTCCGAGATACTGTTGTGAAGAAGTTTAAAGCCGGATTTGGATGCAAAAAGATTTCCCAAGCTTTAAACATCCCAAGGAGCACTGTGCAAGCGATAATATTGAAATGGAAGGAGTATCAGACCACTGCAAATCTACCAAGACCTGGCCGTCCCTCTAAACTTTCAGCTCATACAAGGAGAAGACTGATCAGAGATGCAGCCAAGAGGCCCATGATCACTCTGGATGAACTGCAGTGATCTACAGCTGAGGTGGGAGACTCTGTCCATAGGACAACAATCAGTCGTATATTGCACAAATCTGGCCTTTATGGAAGAGTGGCAAGAAGAAAGCCATTTCTTAAAGATATCCATAAAAAGTGTTGTTTAAAGTTTGCCACAAGCCACCTGGGAGACACACCAAACATGTGGAAGAAGGTGCTCTGGTCAGATGAAACCAAAATTGAACTTTTTGGCAACAATGCAAAACGTTATGTTTGGCGTAAAAGCAACACAGCTGAACACACCATCCCCACTGTCAAACATGATGGTGGCAGCATCATGGTTTGGGCCTGCTTTTCTTCAGCAGGGACAGGGAAGATGGTTAAAATTGATGGGAAGATGGATGGAGCCAAATACAGGACCATTCTGGAAGAAAACCTGATGGTGTCTGCAAAAGACCTGAGACTGGGACGGAGATTTGTCTTCCAACAAGACAATGATCCAAAACATAAAGCAAAATCTACAATGGAATGGTTCAAAAATAAACATATCCAGGTGTTAGAATGGCCAAGTCAAAGTCCAGACCTGAATCCAATCGAGAATCTGTGGAAAGAACTGAAAACTGCTGTTCACAAATGCTCTCCATCCAACCTCACTAAGCTCGAGCTGTTTTGCAAGGAGGAATGGGAAAAAAATTCAGTCTCTCGATGTACAAAACTGATAGAGACATACCCCAAGCGACTTACAGCTGTAATCGCAGCAAAAGGTGGCGCTACAAAGTATTACCTTAAGGGGGCTGAATAATTTTGCACGCCCAATTTTTCAGTTTTTGATTTGTTAAAAAAGTTTGAAATATCCAATAAATGTCGTTCCACTTCATGATTGTGTCCCACTTGTTGTTGATTCTTCACAAAAAAATACAGTTTTATATCTTTATGTTTGAAGCCTGAAATGTGGCAAAAGGTCGCAAAGTTCAAGGGGGCCGAATACTTTCGCAAGGCACTGTATGTTTTGTTTGATAAAGTTCATATTTATATTTAAAAAATCTGAGTTTACATTGGCGCGTTACGTTCAGTAGTTCCAAAAACATCCGGTGATTTTGCAGAGAGCCACATCAATTTACAGAAATACTCATCATAAATGTTGATGAAAATACAAGTGTTATACATGGAACTTTAGATACACTTCTCCTTAATGCAACCACTGTGTCAGATTTCAAAAAAGCTTCACGGGAAAAGCACACCATGCTATAATCTGAGTACAGCGCTCAGAGAACAAAACAGCCAAACAGATATCCACCATGTCGTGGAGTCAACAGAAGTCAGAAATAGCATTATAAATATTCACTTACCTTTGATGATCTTCATCAGAATGCTCTCCCAGGAATCCCAGTTCCACAATAAATGTTTGATTTGATCGATAAAATCCCTCATTTATGTCCAAATACCTCCTTGTTGTTTGCGCCTTTAGTACACAATCCAAAATCACGATGCGCAGGAAAGTCCATGTGAAAGTTCAGACGAAAAGTTATATTACAGTTCATAGAAACATGTCAAATGAAGTATATAATCAATCTTTAGGATGTTTTTATCATAAATCTTCAATAATGTTCCAACCGGAGAATTTCTTTGTCGGTAGAAAAGCAATGGAACTCGAGCTAACTCTCACGTGAACGCGCGTCATGAGCTCATGGCACTCTGCCAAACACCTGGCTCAAACAGCCCCTATTCGCCCCCACTTTCACAGTAGAAGCATCAAACAAGATTCTAAAGACTGTTGACATCTTGTGGAAGTCTTAGGAAGTGCAATATGACCAATATTTTTGCCTACCATATGAATTATGTTATACTCACAGACATCATTCAAACAGTTTTAGGAACATCAGTGTTTTCTATCCAAATATACTAATATGCATATATTAGCAACTGGGCCTGAGTAGCAGGCAGTTTACTCTGGGCACCTTATTCATCCTAGCTACTCAATACTGCCCCCCAGTCCCAAAGAAGTTAACAAACCTACAAACAAGCTTCAATGCCATACAACACTCCTTCCGTGGCCTCCAACTGCTCTTAAACGCTAGTAAAACTAGATGCATGCTCTGCAACCGATCGCTGCCCGCACCCGCCCGCCCGACTAGCATCACTAACTTAGAATATGTGGACAACTACAAATACCTAGGTGTCTGGCTAGACTGTAAACTCTCCTTCCAGACTCATATTAAGCATCTCCAATCCAAAAGTAAATCTAGAATCGGCTTCCTATTTCGCAACAAAGTCTCCTTCACTCATGCTGCTAAGCATACCCTCGTAAAACTGACTATCCCACCGATCCTTGACTTCGGCGATGTCATCTACAAAATAGCCTCCAACACTCTACTCTGTAAACTGGATGCAGTCTATCACAGTGCCATCCGTTTCGTCACCAAAGCCCCATATACCACCCACCACTGCGACCTGTATGCTCTAGTCGGTTGGCCCTCGCTACATATTCATCTCCAGACCCACTGGCTCCAAGTCATCTATAAGTCTTTGCTAGGTAAAGCTCCGCCTTAGCTCACTGGTCACCATAGCAACACCCACCCGTAGCACGCGCTCCAGCAGGTATATTTCACTGGTCATCCCCAAAGCCAACACCTCCTTTGGCCGCCTTTTCTTCCAGTTCTCTGCTGCCAATGACTGGAACGAATTGCAAAAATCCCTGAAGCTGGAGACCCTTATCTCCCTCTCTAACTTTAAGCATCAGCCGTCAGAGCAGCTTACTGATCGCTGCACCTGTACACAGCCAATCTGTAAATAGCCCATCCAACTGCCTACCTCATCCCCATATTGTTTTTATTTACCTTTTTTTTTACTCTTTTGCACACCAGTATTTCTACTTGCACATCAACATCTGCACATTTATCACTCCAGTGTTAATTTGCTAAATTGTAAATACTTCGTTACTATTGGCCTATTTATTGCCTTACCTCCTTACTCCATTTGCACACACTGTATATAGATGTTTCTATTGTGTTATTGACTGTACAGTTGTTTATTCCATGTGTAACTCTGTGTTGTTGTTTGTGTTGCACTGCTTTGCTTTATCTTGGCCAGGTCACAGTTGTCAATGAGAACTTGTTCTCAACTGGCCTACCTGGTTAAATAAAGGTGATCTGGCCTACCTGGTTAAATAAAGGTGATCTGGCCTACCTGGTTAAATAAAGGTGTTCTCAACTGGTCTACCTGGTTAAATAAAGGTGATCTGGCCTACCTGGTTAAATAAAGGTGTTCTCAACTGGCCTACCTGGTTAAATAAAGGTGAATAAAATAAATACATTTCGCCGAATTTCGCCTAAAGGTTACTAGTTTGCGTCCCCGATTAAAGGATATATCCAAAGAAATGGCAATAGAAACAAAGGTAAAACAAAGACATTTGCAGTTATTTCAGCTGCTGGATGTGATTGTGTGTTAGTTGGCTAGCAAGCTAGCTAGCAAAGGATAAGTAATGTTAGTCTTAACCTAGCTATCCTCCATAATTATCTTATTGACTTGACAATCAGCTGGCTTTTGCCTATTTATAAATCATTTATTGAATCATTATTTGCTGAAGTTTGTTGCTTATTTATAAATGATTTAATAAATCATCATTTATTGTTGAAGTTCTTGTCTCGGGGTGGCAGGTAGCCAGGTAGAGCGTTGGGCCAGTAACCGGAAGGTTGCTGGATCAAATCCCCGAGCTGACAAGGTAAAAGTCTGTCATTCTGCCTGAGCAAGGCAGTTAACCCACTGTTCCCCGGGCGACGACGACGTGGATGTCGATTAAGGCAGCCCCCCACACCACTCCGATTCATAGGTTGGGTTAAATGCGGAAGACACATTTCAGTTGAATGCATTCACAGTTGTACAACTGACTAGGTGTTGATCTATTGAACCATTACAAGGTCGTTTTTACAGTTGAAACTTGTTTTAAATTGTGTCTTTTTTTAAATAGGTTGAAACCTGTTATTATAAAAGCAATAAGGCCCTTAGAGGAACCAGGCTGTCAGTCTGTGGCTGTCGGCCTGTGTCTGTCAGTCTGTCAGCCTGTGTCTGTCAGCCTGTGTCTGTCAGCCTGTGTCTGTCAGCCTGTGTCCAAAGTACTACAACTCTATACAGAGACTCACCTGGCTGGCGAACGCCTCGTTGATCTCAAACACGTCAATATCAGCTACAGTCAGACCTGAGGAGATGACGGAGTTTGTTAAAGACCCTTTTAGCGGAACAGATAAATCAAAAGGTGTCCGGCATCCCAGAACCGCTACCACCCAGAGCCGCTACCACCCAGAGCCGCTACCACCCAGAGCCGCTACCACCCAGAACCAAATGTCACATACAGAACACGTCCATGTGGACATAATCCAAGCTCTAAAAGATCTGTAGTGGTCTGTACTCACCGGCCTGCCCCAGAGCAGCAGGGATGGCATAGGCTGGTCCGATACCCATGACGTCAGGGGGTACCCCCACCACAGCACTGGCCTTCAGCACCCCCAGGACTGGCAGAGACAGGGACTCCACCACGGACCTCCTGCCCACCAGCACCGCTGCTGCACCGTCACTCACCTGGCTGGAGTTACCTGGACCAGGGGAGAGGACCTCATCAGCTGGGGCAGAGAGATGGTGTGTGTGTGTGTGTGTGTGTGTGTGTGTGTGATCTCCCCACCTGCGGTGGTGCTGCCGTCAGGTTTGAAAGCCCCTCTGAGTTTGGTCAGCCCCGCCAGCGTGGTACCGGGCCGGATCCCATCGTCCTTGGTTACGGTAACCGTACGTTCAGAGCCGTCCTCGTCAACAAACTTTGTGGTTACTGGGCAGATCTCCTGGTCAAATATCCCCTGCTTCTGAGCCTGGCTGGCCCTAGGAGGAGGCTGAGAGTTAGAGGCTGTCTGGATGAACAGGGCACTGAATACATCTCTAGTGCACTATAGGGCTCTGGTCAAAAGTAGTGTACTACAGGGCTCTGGTCAAAAGTAGTGTACTACAGGGCTCTGGTCAAAAGTAGTGTACTACAGGGCTCTGATCAAAAGTAGTGCACTACAGGGCTCTGGTCATTTGGGACGCAAACTTTAACTACTGCAGGAGAATAATTATATCATAACAGCTCCATGGTAATATTATATCAGTGGATAACAGCTCCATGGTAATATTATATCAGTGGATGACAGCTCCATGGTAATATTATATCAGTGGATAACAGCTCCATGGTAATATTATATCATAACAGCTCCATGGTAATATTATATCATTACAGCTCCATGGTAGTATTATATCATAACAGCTCCATGGTAGTATTATATCAGTGGATAACAGCTCCATGGTAATATTATATCAGAGGATAACAGCTCCATGGTAATATTATATCAGAGGATAACAGCTCCATGGTAATATTATATCAGTGGATAACAGCTCCATGGTAATATTATATCAGAGGATAACAGCTCCATGGTAATATTATATCAGTGGATAACAGCTCCATGGTAATATTATATCAGTGGATAACAGCTCCATGGTAATATTATATCAGTGGATAACAGCTCCATGGTAATATTATATCATAACAGCTCCATGGTAATATTATATCAGTGGATAACAGCTCCATGGTAATATTATATCATAACAGCTCCATGGTAATATTATATCAGTGGATGACAGCTCCATGGTAATATTATATCAGAGGATAACAGCTCCATGGTAATATTATATCAGTGGATAGCAGCTCCATGGTAATATTATATCAGTGGATAACAGCTCCATGGTAATATTATATCAGTGGATAACAGCTCCATGGTAATATTATATCAGTGGATAACAGCTCCATGGTAATATTATATCAGTGGATGACAGCTCCATGGTAATATTATATCAGAGGATAACAGCTCCATGGTAATATTATATCAGTGGATAGCAGCTCCATGGTAATATTATATCAGTGGATAACAGCTCCATGGTAATATTATATCAGTGGATAACAGCTCCATGGTAATATTATATCAGTGGATGACAGCTCCATGGTAATATTATATCAGTGGATAACAGCTCCATGGTAATATTATATCAGTGGATAACAGCTCCATGGTAATATTATATCATAACAGCTCCATGGTAATATTATATCAGAGGATAACAGCTCCATGGTAATATTATATCAGTGGATAGCAGCTCCATGGTAATATTATATCAGTGGATAACAGCTCCATGGTAATATTATATCAGTGGATAACAGCTCCATGGTAATATTATATCAGTGGATGACAGCTCCATGGTAATATTATATCAGTGGATAACAGCTCCATGGTAATATTATATCAGTGGATAACAGCTCCATGGTAATATTATATCATAACAGCTCCATGGTAATATTATATCAGAGGATAACAGCTCCATGGTAATATTATATCAGTGGATAACAGCTCCATGGTAATGTTATATCAGTGGATAACAGCTCCATGGTAATATTATATCAGTGGATGACAGCTCCATGGTAATATTATATCAGTGGATAACAGCTCCATGGTAATATTATATCAGTGGATGACAGCTCCATGGTAATATTATATCAGTGGATGACAGCTCCATGGTAATATTATATCAGTGGATGACAGCTCCATGGTAATATTATATCATAACAGCTCCATGGTAATATTATATTAGTGGATGACAGCTCCATGGTAATATTATATCATAACAGCTCCATGGTAATATTATATCAGTGGATAACAGCTCCATGGTAATATTATATCATAACAGCTCCATGGTAATATTATATCAGTGGATGACAGCTCCATGGTAATATTATATCAGAGGATAACAGCTCCATGGTAATATTATATCATAACAGCTCCATGGTAATATTATATCAGAGGATACCAGCTCCATGGTCATATTATATCAGTGGATGACAGCTCCATAGTAATATTATGACAGAATTACTGACTTACTTCTGCTGAGAGCTGAAGGCGAACGCATCCTGCTTCTCTCTGGAGACACCGAACCGCTCTGCCACATTCTCTGAGGTGATGCTGCCGCCGAAACACACAGATTAGTATATGGTGACACACACCACAGCCCGGGCACATTATCAACACAGACAACATGACACCACTGCAGTCAGTCCCACGGAGAGATGCTCAATTGATATTCACAGTAGTAGTACAATGTGGTACAGAGAGCAGTGACTGACCCCTGTTACTATGGTTACCACTGTGTTCCACTGTGAGACTAACCTGAGTCAGAATAAATGCTGCATGGGGCTAAAGTCAGAAACCTGTATTCTAACTGCTGCTACTGTACTGTGTTCAGAGGAACAGGAACACATTCTATATTCTAACTGCTGCTACTGTACTGTGTTCAGAGGAACAGGGACACATTCTATATTCTAACTGTTGCTACTGTACTGTGTTCAGAGGAACAGGGACACATTCTATATTCTAACTGCTGCTACTGTACTGTGTTCAGAGGAACAGGAACACATTCTATATTCTAACTGCTGCTACTGTACTGTGTTCAGAGGAACAGGAACACATTCTATATTCTAACTGCTGCTACTATACTGTGTTCAGAGGAACAGGAACACATTCTATATTCTAACTGCTGCTACTGTACTGTGTTCAGAGGAACAGGGACACATTCTATATTCTAACTGCTGCTACTGTACTGTGTTCAGAGGAACAGGGACACATTCTATATTCTAACTGCTGCTACTGTACTGTGTTCAGAGGAACAGGGACACATTCTATATTCTAACTGCTGCTACTGTACTGTGTTCAGAGGAACAGGGACACATTCTATCTGCTGCTACTGTACTGTGTTCAGAGGAACAGGGACACATTCTATATTCTAACTGTTGCTACTGTACTGTGTTCAGAGGAACAGGGACACATTCTATATTCTAACTGCTGCTACTGTACTGTGTTCAGAGGAACAGGGACACATTCTATATTCTAACTGTTGCTACTGTACTGTGTTCAGAGGAACAGGAACACATTCTATATTCTAACTGCTGCTACTGTACTGTGTTCAGAGGAACAGGGACACATTCTATATTCTAACTGCTGCTACTGTACTGTGTTCAGAGGAACAGGGACACATTCTATATTCTAACTGTTGCTACTGTACTGTGTTCAGAGGAACAGGAACACATTCTATATTCTAACTGCTGCTACTGTACTGTGTTCAGAGGAACAGGGACACATTCTATATTCTAACTGCTGCTACTGTACTGTGTTCAGAGGAACAGGAACACATTCTATATTCTAACTACTGCTACTGTACTGTCTTCAGAGGAACAGGAACACATTCTATATTCTAACTGCTGCTACTGTACTGTGTTCAGAGGAACAGGAACACATTCTATATTCTAACTGCTGCTACTGTACTGTGTTCAGAGGAACAGGGACACATTCTATATTCTAACTGCTGCTACTGTACTGTGTTCAGAGGAACAGGGACACATTCTATATTCTAACTGCTGCTACTGTACTGTGTTCAGAGGAACAGGGACACATTCTATATTCTAACTGTTGCTACTGTACTGTGTTCAGAGGAACAGGAACACATTCTATATTCTAACTGCTGCTACTGTACTGTGTTCAGAGGAACAGGGACACATTCTATATTCTAACTGCTGCTACTGTACTGTCTTCAGAGGAACAGGGACACATTCTATATTCTAACTGCTGCTACTGTACTGTCTTCAGAGGAACAGGGACACATTCTATATTCTAACTGCTGCTACTGTACTGTGTTCAGAGGAACAGGAACACATTCTATATTCTAACTGCTGCTACTGTACTGTGTTCAGAGGAACAGGGGAATAACACACTGAGCTAGCATTAACTGGATACGTTGTTGCAAACTTGCAATACCCAACATACATTTCCAATTCTCTGTGAAACTTTCTAATCAGCCTTTGTCAACGACATTGCCGCTAGATTTGTATAGCCTAGCCATTATTCACATAGCATCATATAGCCTAGCCATTATTCACATAGCATCATATAGCCTAGCCATTATTCACATAGCATCATATAGCCTAGCCATTATTCATATAGCCTTGCCATAATTCATATAAATGGTTATGCACAACCTTACCCCATAGGTATGACACAGTCTCTAGCCTTCTCATAGTCCATAAGTCTGGAGCTCACATCGCCTGGTTCCCCAGCGTCACGCAGAGACATGCTCTCCACTCTGGAGACAAGACAAAATAACTGTAGCCATTTAGGAACCTGGACTGTTTCGGCAGGTTATAGGTTCAACTTCTATACTGTTCAGGAACCTGGACTGTGTCGGCAGGTTATACAGTGGGGAGAACAAGTATTTGATACACTGCCGATTTTGCAGGTTTTCCTACTTACAAAGCATGTAGAGGTCTGCCATTTTTATCATAGGTACACTTCAACTGTGAGAGGCGGAATCTAAAACAAAAATCCAGAAAATCCCATTGTATGATTTTTAAGTAATTGCTTGTAAGTAGGAAAACCTGCAAAATTGGCAGTGTATCAAATACTTGTTCTCCCCACTGTAGGTTCAACTTCTATACTGTTCAGGAACCTGTACTTTATATTAAGAGTGAAATAGGATCCATTCTTATTAAGGCATACAAGGTTAAAACAGGAGACTATACTAACCCACAGGCCAGACCCATATCATATGACCCACTCCTGATGGCTCCTGGAACATAGAGAAAACACATGTTAACTAAATCAACTCTATCATGGTTGTGTGATAGTTCCTAAAGATGGAGTTTGTAGCCACAAATGAGGGCTAAAGAGTTAATCTAGTTACATATGCCTACACACTAACACTGTAATATGTGGGATTATTACCTGCGATGTTGAACAGAGCCTGTAGTCCAGAGGAACACATCCTGTTGACGGTGTAGACAGGAACAGTCTCTGGGAACTCACTAGGAAAGACATACATTCCTGGTTAAAACCATTCAGTGCCATTCTATTTACCTGTGAGTCATATCTAACACTAAGGCAGACTCACCTGAGGAAGTGAGCCACTCTGGCCATGAGAGCACCTGCCCCAGGCTGTAGAACATTACCTAGAGGTCAGAAAAATATTACTGCTAAAGTATACATTAAACATGACTTACAAACCCTTATCATAGGTCTTCTATGAGGTAGGTAGCCATTGATTACTCACCCACACAGATGTCCCCTAGTCTCTCAGGTGACAGTCCCACATCTACCAGGACCGCTGTCATCACACAACTCAACAGCTCGTCTGGAGTGGTGTCCTGACAGACAGACAGACAGAACATTGAGTTACACATTGGTCATTCCACCTCACAAAGGAGAAGAGGATTTGACACCCACCATCTCAGATTGTTCTGAAATTGTTTCGGTAGTTAGAAACAGATACGATTAGCATTTCTGAAACATTATTTTGTTGAAAGATTACACTTTGAGAAATTAAGCTAATTGATTGCACCCAAATTGTTTATAGGATTCATATAATATTCAATAACTATAGTAGCTAAAGTCTGATTTGGACTAAATTCCTTAACAATGATTAAAACATGGCCACAAGCCACCAATGGACCCTCCAAACCCCACATTAACCCCAACAGCCAGTACACAGTGTCAGTTCTCAATGTTTGACCAGTACTATAAAGCTGGGACGTGGAGCATTGTTTGTTCAACATACTGTTTGTATTCTCAGTGAATTTGGTGGTGTTTTTCCCCCCTGTTCAGATAAATTAGTAATTGAAGTGGTTAGGTTTATGTCCCATCACCTTGTGCTGGGGACAATAAAAGGTCACACTAAAATGTGCCGTTTTGACACAACACAATGCCACAGATGTCAAGTTTAGAGGGAACGAGAAATTGGCATGCTGACCAGATCTGTTGCCAGAGAATTGTAATGTTAATTTCTCTAGCATGAGCTGCATCCAACGTAGAATTTGGCAGTACGCCCAACCGGCCTCACAACCACAGTCCACATGTATGGCGTTGTGTGGGCGAGCGGTTTACCGATGTCAACAGAGTGCCTCATGGTGGCAACGGCGTTATGGTATGGGTAGGTATAAACAAACACAACTGGATTTTAACAATGGCAATTTGAATGCACAGAGATACAGTGACGAGATCCTGAGGCCCATTGCCGTTCCATTCATCCGCCGCCATCACCTCATGCATGATAATGCACAGCCCCACGTCACAAGGATCTGTATACAATATCTGGAAGCTGAAAATGTCCCAGTTCTCCCATGGCCTGCCACCCATTTATTTATTTTTTAACCTTTATTTAACTAGGCAAGTCAGTTAAGAACAAATTCTTATTTTCAATGACGGCCTAGGAACAGTGGGTTAACTGCCTTGTTCAGGGGCAGATCAACAGATTTGTACCTTGTCAGCTCGGGGGTTTGCAACCTTCCGGTTACTAGTCCAACGCTCTAACCATTACGTTACCCTGCCGCCCCGTCCTCTGAGCATGTTTGGGATGCTCTGGATCGACGTGTATGACAGCGTGTTCCAGTTCCTGCAACTTCGCACAGCCATTGAAGAGGGGGACAACATTCCACAGGCCACAATCATCAGCCTGATCATGAAAAGGAGATGTGACACGTCGCATGGTGGTTACACCAGATACTGACTGGTTTTCTGATCAAAGCCTCTACTTTTTTCTATTCCCAGTCATGTGAAATCCATAGATTAGTGCCTAATAAATGTACTTCAATTTACTTTTCCTTATATGAACTGTACCTCAGTAAAATGGTTGAAATTGTTACATGTTGCGTTTATATTTTTGTTCAGTATAATATGGCTACAATGTTGTTTGGTTTATTATTTGAACAATGGCTGAGATTATTCAGTGCCTTCTTCATATGTCACACCTGCCAAGTGGATATGTTATCTTGGCAAAGGACACATGCTCACTAACAGGGATGTAAACAAATATATGTGCACAACATATATAACATTTCTGGGATCTTTCATCTCATGAAACATGGGACCAACACTTTACATGTTATATTTTGTATTTTTCTTTATAAGTAATAACTAGTGATTCCAGATTGCTGGTAAAAACAGTTGAGGAAATGTGCTTTTTCTCTGTGACCAAAACATTTTTAAGCTGATATGGGAGTGAATACATTGATGCGGCATATCAAACTGGGACAACGTTGTAAATTACACTGGCAAGTATAAGAACATTTGCCAGGGCATATTATTTCATTATAAATCTGATTATTTCACATGCAGATATGGGAAGCTAACTTTAAAGTCTCTTCAACTCCAAAATCGCCATCTTGGTTTAGCTTGGCGTTAAATAAGCAGCCTATTTTGCATCGATAACCAAATATAATCTCAGCGTCTGTTCAAACAATTACAGTGCCTTGCGAAAGTATTCGGCCCCCTTGAACTTTGCGACCTTTTGCCACATTTCAGGCTTCAAACATAAAGATATAAAACTGTATTTTTTTGTGAAGAATCAACAACAAGTGGGACACAATCATGAAGTGGAACGACATTTATTGGATATTTCAAACTTCTTACAACAGTTTTAAACTTCTTCACAACAGTATCTCAGACCTGCCTGGCGTGTTCCTTGTTCTTCATGATGCTCTCTGCGCTTTTAACGGACCTCTGAGACTATCACAGTGCAGGTGCATTTATACGGAGACTTGATTACACACAGGTGGATTGTATTTATCATCATTAGTCATTTAGGTCAACATTGGATCATTCAGAGATCCTCACTGAACTTCTGGAGAGAGTTTTCTGCACTGAAAGTAAAGGGGCTGAATAATTTTGCACGCCCAATTTTTCAGTTTTTGATTTGTTAAAAAAGTTTGAAATATCCAATAAATGTCGTTCCACTTCATGATTGTGTCCCACTTGTTGTTGATTCTTCACAAAAAAATACAGTTTTATATCTTTATGTTTGAAGCCTGAAATGTGGCAAAAGGTCGCAAAGTTCAAGGGGGCCGAATACTTTCGCAAGGCACTGTACCATTATGTAGCCTTATTAGAATCCAAAAACAGGTGGTTTAGAAGTGATAAGTCTATTTTGAAACGTGAAAATAGATAGATGTGCTTCTTATTCTGTGACAAAAATATGATTATTTTTTTGCTGATATCGGAGCGAATGCATTGAATCAACATATCAAATCAGGATATGCCAGGGCATATTATTTCATTATAAATCAGATTATTTCACATGGAGATGTGGGAAGCTAAAAGGCTAGCTAGTTTGCAGTGTTAATCCAAATAGCTAGCAAGGTAAAACGAGGCAAAAAGAGAAACTCCTCTTTTGCTTCCACCACAAATGAGAAGACAATAAGAAAACCTCTGTCACCCCCTTGTGAATGTTGCTATATGGGAGTCTGGACCAGCAAGGTATCGCGTTATCAAAAGGTGTGTTTCTAAAAATAAAATCTGACTCCACCTAGCGCACGCCCATAGATCTACGCATGTGAAGTTTGTAGCGTCTCTAAACATATTTGGTGTGCAAGAGAAGCAGAGATGAGGGACATTTTTTACAGATGTCAACTAGATTGAAGCATTCATTCTATCGATTCATGACATTTGTGTTTATTTAGTCTTCTAGGGCAACAAGTGACCGAAGAAAAGCTGAAATGCATCTAAATTATAGACAAGTTGACTAACAAATAGTCTGCCAAAATGTCAGAAATTATAAGCAGAAACATAGGCCTGTCAAAAAAAGTTCCACCGTCTCTGACTGTACAGCACATTTTCTATATTGGCGGGTTATGGTCGGGTCTGGACCTCTGATTTTCACTTTATCACATATAGTCAGTGGTTGCAGATGAGTTATTAGAAATTGCAGGCGGGTGAACAAACAGCTGACCCGCACAACACTAGTTGCTACATTCCAAATTATATTGGTGACTAGTTGCAGTGGTTGGTGACTAGTTGCAGTGGTTGGTGACTAGATGCAGTGGTTGGTGACTAGATGCAGTGGTTGGTGACTAGATGCAGTGGTTGGTGACTAGATGCAGTGGTTGGTGACTAGATGCAGGGGTTGGTGACTAGATGCAGGGGTTGGTGACTAGATGCAGGGGTTGGTGACTAGATGCAAGGGTTGGAGACTAGTTGCAGTGGATGGTGACTAGTTGCAGTGGTTGGAGACTAGTTGCAGTGGTTGGTGACTAGATGCAGTGGTTGGAGACTAGATGCAGTGGTTGGAGACTAGTTGCAGTGGTTGGAGACTAGTTGCAGTGGTTGGAGACTAGTTGCAGGGGTTGGAGACTAGTTGCAGTGGTTGGAGACTAATTGCAGTGGTTGGAGACTAGTTGCAGTGGTTGGAGACTAGTTGCAGTGGTTGGAGACTAGTTGCAGTGGTTGGAGACTAGTTGCAGTGGTTGGTGCCTTAATGGTGCAGCTTGTTGTACATAACATATGTATTTTCTGTTTAGCCATGCACTGTTTAGCCATGCATGAATTTCAACTTTGTCAATGTTTTCATCATCTGTAATTATGAAGTGCTTTGAAACGCAGGTCATGACACCATCATCCCAGACACCCTAGACACACTCCAATTCAAATACCGCCCCAACAGATCTACAGATGACGCAATCTCAATCGCACTCCACACTGACATCTCCCACCTGGACAAAAGGGGAAGTAACTATGTGAGAATGATGTTCTACAGCTCAGCGTTCAACAACATAGTCCCCTCCAATCTCATCACCAAGCTTAGGACACTGGGTCTGTACACCACCCTCCACAACTGGATCCTGGACTTCCTAATGGGCTGACCCCAGGTGGTGAGGGTAGCCAAAAACACCTATGCCACACTGACCCTCAACACAGGGACCCCTCAGGGGTGTGTGCTTAGTCCCCTCCTGTACTCCCTGTTCATCTACAACTGCGTGGCCACGCATGACCAATACCTTCATCAAGTTCGCTGATGACACAGCGGTTGTAGGCCTGATCAACAATGCTGATGAGTCAGAGATTTAGCAGTAAGCCCAAGGAGCTGATCATGGACTACAGGAAAAGGAGGGCCGAACACGCCCCAATCCACATCGACAGGGATGTAGTGGAGCGGGTCGAGAGCTTCAAGTTCCTTAGTATCCACAACACTAAGGACTTAACGACTGTGCGGACCATGTTAAGAGGGCATGACAGTGCCTCTTCCCCCTCAGAAGGCTGAAAAGATTTGGCCCTCGGACCCTAAAAGTTTTACAGCTGCACCAGAGATCATCTTGACTGGCTGATTCACAGTTTGGTATGGCAAAGCGCTACAGAGGGTGGTGTGGACAGCCTAGTACATCACTGGGGCCGAGCTCCATGCCATCCAAAATCGCTATCAGGCGGTGTCAGAGGAAGGCCATGAAAAATTGCAAAAGAAAACTGAGGATGGATCAACAACATTGCAGTTACTCCACAATACTAACCTAATTGACAGAGTGAAAAGATAGAATAACAATATTCCAAAACATGCATCCTGTTTGCAACAAGGCACTAAAGTAATACTGCAAAAAATGGGGCAAAGAAATGAACTTTATGTCCTGAATACGAAGTGTTATGTTTGGATCAAATCCCACACAACACATCACTTTGTACCTCTTTTCATATTTTCAAGCATGATGGTGGCTGCATCATGTTATTGGTATGCTTGTCATCGGCAAGGACTAGGGAAAAACAGAATGGAGCTAAGCACAGGCAAAATCCTAGAATAAAACCTGGTTCAGTCTGCTTTCCACCAGACACTGGGAGATTCATTAATCTTTCAGCAGGAGAATAACCTTAAACACAGGCCAAATCCACACTGGAGTTGCTTCAATCTGATTCTAACATGTACTGATTTAGGGGTTTGAAAACTTATGTAAATGTAATATTTCTGTATTTCATTTTCAATACAGATCACAAAATGTTTTAAAAAACATGTTATCACTGTTATTATAGGGCAGGGGTTCCCAAACATTTTTGGCCCGCAAACCCATTTTGATATCTGAAAATTCTCACGAACCCAATCATGTGAAAAAAAAAACGTAAGTAACAGCCAATGTTTCGTTTTTTATTTGGGGCTATGGCAGTCAATTGAAAAACATTCTAACAGTATTTCTGATTGTCTTCTCAACTCACCATCACATAATTTTAAAATGGGGCTATGACAGCCAAAAATAAATGTGTCTTCCGCATTTAACCCAGCCTTAATCGACATCCACGTCTTCAGCGCCCGGGGAACAGTGGGTTAACTGCCTTGCTCAGGGGCAGAATGACCAATTTTTACCTTGTCGATTGCAAACATAACGTATCTTACTAATGTATCGTATCTTATAAACGTATCTTACTAATGAGATGGGTGTGCTTGATGCAGAGCTTCTCAAAGTCAGGGGGCGTGGTCGACAGTGTGCACTGCAGCTCTGCTGACATCCAACCTGGTTTTGGTTTTAATGCAGACGAGAGCACTGAATCCAGCTTCACACAGACATGGGCTGGCGGAGAGTAGCCTACCATTCGTTTTATGGTGCTTTTAAGCCAACTGGAAACTCTGAAAAAGGTCAAATCATGACGTCAGTGATCTTCAGGTCGGAAAGTCGGAGCTCTAGAAAAAGGCCCAAGTTCCCGAGTTGGAATTCCGAGTTGGATGACTGTTCAAAAGATTTTTCCCAGTCGGAGCTCGTTTCTTTCTGACTTCCCAGTTGTTTTGAACTCAGCATTAATGCTCAGAGGTGACGGCAGGGTATTTATTCCCTTTGAGTCAGGAACCAAAACTCCTTCGTAGTGACCCGTGAATGCGTTGTCTGAAGCATTCGGTCACATGACAGCTCAATCAGCTGTTCAATTTCACTTATGTCAACTGAGCCAGGATCACAGTCAAACGGATTGGGAAGAAGGTCCCAAAATGCTCTTCCAAGCATTGGAGATGAGCAATCACCACTAGTGTGGGACAATTGCTGATGCTGTTTCCTGTTATTTTCTTTTCATTACACAGAAAATCAACCAAGTCTGTTCTTTTTACATCCATTGTGAATAACAACAGTTCCTCTCTCAATGTGAAACATCTTTCCAACACTCCCCCTCGATAACCACCAAGCCTCGGTGTGAAATAGAACACTCCCCCTCGATAACCACCAAGCCTCGGTGTGAAATAGAACACTCCCCCTCGATAACCACCAAGCCTCGGTGTGAAATAGAACACTCCCCCTCGATAACCACCAAGCCTCGGTGTGAAATAGAACACTCCCCCTCGATAACCACCAAGCCTCTGTGTGAAATAGAACACTCCCCCTCGATAACCACCAAGCCTCGGTGTGAAATAGAACACTCCCCCTCGATAACCACCAAGCCTCGGTGTGAAATAGAACACTCCCCCTCGATAACCACCAAGCCTCATTGTGAAATAGAACATCATCATACTATGATCCCATAGCTCCACAGTTTTGTGAAGAGGTGTGTGCGTAGTGGATGTGGTATGATGTAGTTTACAATCAAAGTTACTTACGGCAGTATATCAGAGCTCTGTGCTCAGCTCTTTTTCCGCCAGTTGCTCTCTGTGTATCATACAATGAGTCCATATGGCAGAGGGAGACTCATTCATAACTAGAGTGCAGAGGTCTGCCCGCCGTTCCGCCATAGATGGAGCCCCTTCTGTGCAAAAGCCCACCATTTGATCCCATATGGAATCTGTTTTTCATCAATATAGTCACGCAGCACACTGAACATCCCCTGTGCCGTTTCATGCTTGAGAATCGTGAGACAGAACAATATGTCCTTGTGAATAGCATCCCCCGACATGTACAGCAAACAAAAATCAATGCATGGGCATCGACCCTCAAAGCTAACGTCCATTTGGAGAACATCAGCTGGGCCGTTTTTGAGTCGTTCAGTCAGAGCATAAATTCTTTGTTTAACAGTTTTACCTGACACATTTATTGATGTGAGTTCTCTTTGCCTCTGCCTCCCCACACATTGGTTTCACTATATCAATTACAGCTGATAATATCAATATCTCTGCAGTAGTTTTTTAATTTCATAGCGTAGCAGGCCCAGCCGTTCACCATGATTTATGTGCAACGGTCAAGTGCAGTCTTTTCCCATGATCTAAGGGCACTCTCGCATTGAATTTGATCTTTTAGATTAGAATAATTGTAATTTACATTTTTAAGGTTAACCACATTACAATGATTGAGATATATATATATATATACACACACACACACAATTTATTATATATATATATATATATATATATTTATTTATTAATGTTTTTTTGTTTTTTTTAAAGGATTTTTGAAATACTCCTTTGACCACATTTTCATATCTGGCGACCCCACCCCTAGTTTTGGTACCGCTGTTAAAGGGTATTGTGTGTAGGTGGATGAGATTTCTTTATTTTTTTTCATCCATTTTGAATTCAGGCTTTAACACAACAAAATGTGGAATAAGTCAGGAGTATGAATACTTTCTGAAGGTACTGTATGTGTAATGTAATGGAATTGAGTCATGATCAAGGGCTAATGCCGCGTTCATAACAACTGGAAACTCGGGAAAATACGAGGTCAAATCATGACGTCAGTGATTTTCAGTCTGGGAAGTCGGAGCTCTAGAAAGAGAAACGCGTTCCGGAGTTGGAATTCGAGTTGGATCAAATCAAATGTATTTATATAGCCCTTCTTACATCAGCTGGTATATCAAAGCAAGTAGTCAAGCAATGCAGGTGTAGAAGCACCATTCAAATAGATTTTTCCCAATCTGAGCTTTTTCCCAGTTGTTTTGAACGCGACGTTAGTCCTCCTTACCTTGAAAGATCCTTTTTTAGCCTTGCCGATAGCAGTCCTCAGCCCGTGGACCACCACTATATCATCTGGACTGGCGGATAAAGCACTACATTTTGCCCCGGAGACAATAGGAACACTGTGGGTTTTGAACGTGTTCGGTGGCGATAAATGACCAAAAACTACCTTTACTCTGTGCATTGCGGTGGTAAAATAAGTAAGTAAACTGATACTTGAAGCTAAACTATCCACAGATATGCAACCACAATCAAGCCCGTGCAATGCACAAACACTGTCTATTCGCAAGCGTCTACGCAGGAATGGTGAATGTGTTACAGTGTATTGTGAGGCCAGAGTTCGCCTCTTGCAACAATGGGAGCGTTCGACATTTCAGCCGACTTTAAAGGCAAGTCGAGGCTGAGTGATCTACAAGTAACCTCGCATCATAAATAACTTGTCAATGTTAGTTGTAGATCAGTCAGTCATTTACAATTTTCCTATGATACATCACGGTGTTGATGCTCTCGAACACGGCCAATGTCTCCAGCCATTGAACTTTGGTTTCCACTAGTTATTACAGCCACAAAGTAAAAATGGGCTATAACGTAAATATTAATGAAAATAAAAACGTGTTTTTTGGTCTTAATTTGAGGTTAGTATTAGGCATAAGGTTAGCAGTGTGGTTAAATTTAGGTATAAAGTTAAACGTTAAGATGCATTTTAAAAATAGGGGGGTTTAGGACTTTGTGGTTGTGGTAACTAGTGACGACCCTGAACTTTGGCATATTTCCTTGTTACGATAAGCTACGGAAAATATGGAGGGACGAAATAGATGGGTCTGGTACCGTTTGCATTATACTTTTGGGAAGGACTGGAGTGCTCAGTAAACGTAATAAACAGTGTCAGTCCCAAATGTAAATGCGCATGTCCAATCATTTCTAGCATATCAAATAAATACGTGGCGGCAGGTGGTTAGAGCGTTGGACCAGTAACAGAAAAGTTGCCGGATCGAAACCCCGACCTCTCGTTCTGCCCCGGTAGGCCGTAATTGTAAATAAGAATTTGTTCTTAACTGACTTGCCTAGTTAAATAAAGGTAAAAACAAAACTTCAACTTTAATTCAAACGTTTGTCTCGTGTCTCTACTCTGACATGTATCCACCGGGGGGCAGCAGATAGCAGTTCGTGGAGCCAGTCCTCAAAGTGTCATCATTTTTCGATGCACACGTTCTTGCAGACATCAGAACCAGTGCTCTGAGGGGACTCTTACCGTTCTGCTAGCAGCAGGATATTATGCTGCCAGCATGATTGATTATTTTTTAATTCTCAAAATAAGAGTCCCCCCTGCAAAGACATGCATGCTAAACTTGGGGAATATCGATGTTTTAGCACTAGTGCAGTACAACTGTTTTTCACGTGAATGTCCAGAAAATTGTTAGACTCAAGCCAAAGCATCATGTCTGACACAAACAGGCTCCTGAGCTTATCCTAACTAGGAAAGTCAACCAATTCTTATTTAGAATGACAATCTACCCCGGCCAATTGTGCGCCGCTCTATGGGACTCTCAATCACGGCCAGTTGTGATACAGCCTGGAATCAAACCAGGGTCTGCAGTGACACCTTTAGCACTGAGATGCAGTGGCTTAGACCACTCAGGAGAAGCAGTCTAAGCTAACATAATGGCAACACAGACTGAGTTGATCCTTGTTTTACTTACACTGTCTCTATGCACACCCACAGGACTCTGAACATTTTAATTGAACCTTTATCAAACTAGGCAAGTCAGTTAAGAACAAATTCTCATTTACATTGATGGCCTACTGGGGAACAGTGGGTTAACTGCCTTGTTCAGAAAGAGAGATTTTCACCTTGGTGATTCGATCCAGCAACCTTTAGGTTACTGGCCCAAAGCTCTAACCACTAGGCTACCTGCCACACATTTATACTGACTCTACATACATTCATATATAATCATCATATACACTGCTGCTACTCTGTTTATCATATATCCTGATGCCTAGTCACCTTACCACTATACATATCTACCTCCATCACTCCAGTACCCCTGTACATTGTTAATATGGTACTTACTGAGAAACCAATACGTTATTCCAGCGGACCATTTAAGCAAGACAACGTATTCCATCGAAATCGCCCCGCTATTATTTAGAATGGATGGGTCTGGTGTGCAAAAGAGCAAAAAAAGTCAATAAAAACCATATGGGGATGAGGTAGGTAGATTGGATGGGCTATTTACAGATGGACTGTGTACAGCTGCAGCGATCGGTGAGCTGCTCAGATAGCTGATGTTTAAAGTTAGTGAGGGAGATATAAGTCTCCAACTTCAGTGATTTTTGCAATTCGTTCCAGTATGGCCTATTTATTGCCTTACCTCCTTACTCCATTTGCACACACTGTATATAGATGTTCTATTGTATTATTGACTGTGTTGTTTTTTGTCGTGCTGCTTTGCCTTATCTTGGCCAGGTCTCAGTTGTAAATGAGAACTTGTTCTGTGCTGGTCTACCTGGTTAAATAAAGGGTTATATATATAAATACCTGGTTAAATAAAGGTGATCTGGCCTACCTGGTTAAATAAAGGTGATCTGGCCTACCTGGTTAAATAAAGGGTTAGGGTTATATATATAAATACCTGGTTAAATAAAGGGTTAGGGTTATATATATAAATACCTGGTTAAATAAAGGTCAAATAAAAACATGATTTTACCACAGTCTTTTTGTTAACAGTAAGGCTTCCATATGATTCCACCACAACATGTTTTCATTGTTTTTTACACTTAAATGGTCAATATAGTATTATTAAGGACACCTTCTTAATATTGAGTTGCACCCGCCCCTTTTGCCCTCAGCCTCAATTCGTCAGGCCGATGTTGACTACAATGCTTCTCTCAGGCCCATGTTGACTACAATGCTTCCCACAGGTCCATGTTGACTACAATGCTTCTCTCAGGCCCATGTTGACTACAATGCTTCCCACAGGCCCATGTTGACTACAATGCTTCCCACAAGCCCATGTTGACTACAATGCTTCCCACAGGCCCATGTTGACTACAATGCTTCTCTCAGGCCCATGTTGACCAAAATGCTTCCCACAGGCCCATGTTGACTACAATGCTTCCCACAGGCCCATGTTGACTACATAGCTTCTCTCAGGCCCATGTTGACTACAATGCTTCCCACTGGCCCATGTTGACTACAATGCTTCTCTCAGGCCCATGTTGACTACAATGCTTCTCTCAGGCCCATGTTGACTACAATGCTTCCCACAGGCCCATGTTGACTACAATGCTTCCCACAGGCCCATGTTGACTACAATGCTTCTCTCAGGCCCATGTTGACTACAATGCTTCCCACAGGCCCATGTTGACTACAATGCTTCTCAGTTTCTGTAGTGGAGGACCTGTTGGGCTGTTTATTCTTAGCACTATGTGTTCTCTCCCAGGTGCTTGTAAGAGCACGGATGACAGACTGTTAGTATTCCAGTTGAGGTAGTTTAATGCTGCACAGGGCAATACAACCTAACAACATGGCTGTGACTTCACTAATGAATGATCAGAGGAGTGCAACTGCACAGGACTATCCAGCTGCACCATCATCCTCACACAACTGCATGAACTTGAATGTATATAGCTACATCCACAAGGCTCATTGCTAACACAAAACCCACATAATCTATACAGTAAACATCCATACAACCACAGCTCATATAAGACTAGACACTGGTGGACATTATACAATACACTGAAATTAGATGATATAAACAACAGGGTCAGCAAGCTTACAGATGCTAGCTTGCTGTAAAAACACTATGTAGCATAACCAAGACAAGTGTGTCCACAACACATGAAGAGTAAGAATTATGAACTCACGTTTCTGACGGGCGCACACTGGCCTTGGCTAAAACAAAGAATGCTAACTAAAAAAGGTCATCACAGGAGATGGCTGGAACTTATTACTTTGCTTGTGTACTTTCTCTAGTTACTTCCGTTTCCTCAGTTAGAGATCGCCCGGCCTGCTCTGCTCGACATCACCGGTGGGTGGAGCTACAGTCCCCTATGATTAACTAATATTTACTCTCAATAGTCTTTCGTACAACAGGGATGCTGGTCCATGTTGACTCCAACGCTTCCTACAGTTGTGTCAAGTTGGCTGGATGTCCTTTGGGTGGTGGACCATTCTTGATACACAGGGGAAACTGTTGAGTGTGGAAAAACCCAGCAGGGTTGCAGTTCTTGACACAAACCTGTGTACTTGGCACCTACTACTATACCCTGTTCAAAGGCACTTAACTATTTTGTCTTGTCCATTCACCCTCTGAATGGCTCATATACCCAATCCATGTCTCAATTGTCTCAAAGCTTACAAATGATTCCATAACCTGTCTCCTCCCCTCATCTACACGGATAGAAGTGGGTTTAAGAAGTGACATCAATAAGCAATCATAGCTTTCACCTGGATTCACCTGGTCAGTCTGTCACGAAACGAGCGGGTGTCCTTAATGTTTTGTACACTCAGTATAAACATTCAAAAGGCATCACACCAAAGGACTAAGAAACTGACCTCTTATGGCAATGAAGTGCAATATTTTGATAAATATTTCTATAAAGCTTCCAGTGTATTCAGGTCATGTGATCCAGCCATGTCTTCTGTACTGCCTCATTCCAGGAGAACCCTCCCCAGCGCAATGGTGCCCAAATACTGGATCAATGATTAATAACAGAACTGTGCTTTTAGGGACAAAATGTAATTAATCATAACTATTTGGTAATATCATGACTATACTCGGGGACTATTATTTATTGCAATACATTTCTGTGTAATTACTATGAAGTAGGTGAAGGGAATTAAATGACATTTTTCATTCATTTCAAAGGTCAAAGTTCCACAACCTTAACCTGGGACAGTCACACCATTGAACAATTGTCATGTTTGGTTCAAAATTGCAAGAATCCAAAATGATACACTGCATGAATCTACTCATTATCCAAGTTAAAAACAAAGCTTTTAGTATTATATCACAATTTTAGCCAATTTAAGTCAAATAATATTTGTGTTTGCCATCATGGATACGAAAAGTCAGGTCAACTACCCAATATACAGTACATATCTTATTGCACTTTTATATGAAATGACATTAAAATGATACCTGTTAGATTCCCATGCTATAGAGATTGTACTGATCCAGACAGTGGCTCATGACAAGGAGCAGTATGTATGTACTGTTGGGAATGACTGACTGGGCGTTTGATTGGAGCTTATTCGTAATGGAGTCCTCCTATAGGACGACAAAGCCTCAAAACAAAGCCTCCTGTTGATCTTTTGTACATGTATCATGTAGTTAGGCCTAATAAATCAAATGTCTAAGACCATGATGTGTCTATCTTTCTTACATGTTGTTTGTTAGTATTAACAATAATAAGCCCTTTTCTATTCTATTCTAATCTCACTTTTTCAAAACTCATTATTTTTTATCATTTGAAAATACATTTAAACATCTAATAAAAATCTACTAGACCTACATTATTAGCAAACAATTACCTAAAAGTGTGTTAGTTAATTACAGTGTTACAAAAGCAACAGTTTTGTAACAGCTTAACTTCAGCCTGTGTGTTATAAAACCTAAGATGTGTGGGGCTAGCCACAATAGTAAGAATTTGCGGTTCACCTTCAAAATAAAAGACGCACATTGAAACTGATCCAAACGGATACAACGAGTGGAAAGGTGCCATATTTGGACTAGATAATGACAAACAAAGTTGGAATGTTATAAAACTGCTATATGTTATATAATACAATAATTAACACTTTTTTTTTTTTTTACCCCTTTTTCTCCCCAATTTCGTAGTATCCAATTGTTGTAGTAGCTACTATCTTGTCTCATCGCTACAACTCCCGTACGGGCTCGGGAGAGACGAAGGTTGAAAGTCATGCGTCCTCCGATACGCAACCCAACCGCACTGCTTCTTAACACAGCGCGCAGGACAACAGGCCCTCCGATTTGACACACTGAACTCTATCTGAGAAGTAATTGGTGAACCAGGCGAGGCAGTCATTTGAGAATCCAAGGCTAATGAGTCTGCCGATAAGAATGTGGTGATGGACAGTGTTGAAAGCCTTGTGGGAACTATTGGAGTCAACATGGGCCAGCATCCCTGTGGAACGGTTTGACACCTTGTAGAGTCTATGTCCTGACGAATTGAGGCTGTTTTGAGGCTAAACGCGAGTACAACTCAATATTAGGAAGGTGTTCCTAATGTTTGATATACTCTGTGTATGTACAGCCTTACCAACGGATTGTGCAGTATCAGCCTTCTGATGCGGTTACATGCACACAATAATGTGATTATTGTGGATAGTCAGATTAATATAATAGTTTTGTTTTAAAATGTTTACAGGTTTTGCAGGAAGAACGATTTTGTTAATAATGAAGTTTACATGACACATCTGAAATAAGGCTACCTGATGGGACTTTTGATAAATGCAGAAAATTGTCAATGAAAATAAACATTCTACCACAGTGACAATGTTATTTTTGGGAAGCATATTGATTCTGAGCTGGGACATATAAAGTTTGGAAACTACTTCTACTATGCTACATTTAGTTGTTCTGAACTCACTTCACACTAAAGAGGGAGGCTCTCGGCTGGTGCACAGATCCTATATGCAGATTAAAGTGTTTATATGTCGTAATAATTTGAAATATTGCTCAGAAAACTAAGTGTTTTAATTGGCATATGCTTACTTCGATTTTGACCTTAAGATAAGCAGAGTAAGATGTTTACATGACTATTACACAATCTGCCGACTGCTACATTCAGTTTAATATCTAAATATTACTGTGCATGTAAATGTACACAGTGACACCTACAGATTACAATTCCAAAGAGTCTACAGAAATATTAGTGTCGTAGCTCTTATTACAGGACTTTGACTGTGGGGAAATCCCCTTCCCAGTCAGTCTATTGTGTGTATTGGACATTCATATTGGGCTCTACAGCCTTACCCTGTTTCATGCGTGCACAATCCAGAGGTATCAGCCTACTTACTCAGTGACACCCACAGAACACAACTGTGTAGAGTTTACCATGACATTAATATTTGTGTAGACTCTTTTGAATTGTAATCTGTGTAATCTCCATTTCATTGGTGTCCACTCCACAGGTAAGGCTGTACAGTCCAATATGAATATCCAACACAAACAGTGTGTGTATTTCCCCAATTCAATTATTCAGTCTAATACAGCCAGTGGGATTTAAAATGTTTTTTTTTTTACTGTTTGTCAAATTGATTAAATATAGTATTTATCTTTTAAAGTTGTATAATATGGCATTATTCCACTATTTGTATTAATTTGGATCAGTTTCAATGGGGGGGGGGGGGGCTTTTATTTTGAAGGCAAACCACACGTTCCGCTGTTGTGCCTCATCCTTATTGTGGCTAGCTTCACACAAGTCAAGCCCAGCTGTGTCTGCAGGCAGGCAGCATCGGCTACATAACCACGCCGGGAGAGTAGTGCACTCAACACATCTACTATCGCAGACGTGTTTAGCTGTAGAATATGTCTACCTCACGGACAGTCATATGTTTGCTGAGAAACGACTTGCGTCTTCACGACAATGAGGTAAATTGATTCTAAATTAGATCAGAAATGTGTCTAGTAGTCTTGGAACAAAACGATTCCAAAATGTGTACCGCTGACTTGTTCAATGCGATACAATGTTGCGCTTTCTCTTCACTAATGTAAAGTATATTTGGTTTTATCGTGCATTCTCTGATCATTTTATTTCTTCTCATCTGACACCAATAAACAGAAATAAATGCTAAAATCTTCTTGTGGTATAATGGCGGTCCGCAAACAAACGTTATGCCGGTCATACACTACACGAGGTCGCCACGTTTTTGGCCATCCCAGACGAATAGACATGATCGGGGTGAAATCCTGTTTCCTTGGGCTAGAAAGTTGCCTGGGTCCCCAAACTGCTTGTTCCGGTCTAACGTAACGTAGCGGCAGTAAAATACATGTCTGCAACTAGGGCTGAGGTCCAAACACTTAAGAAACACCCTCGCCTTGTGTCCTTGGGGGAATCCCCGTCACCATCTTTGGGGGGTGGTCCAAATGATTTAACCAAGCAAGGGAGGTTTGCAACATATACCCCTCAGACCTCGTTTTTAGTCGCTTTTGCGAGTGTACAATTATGTTCACTCCCGGGCCTGAAACTCCCCAGAATTTAATTCCGATGAATGTACATCAACGTCCGCGAAAGTTAAAAACATCAATGGAGAAGTCAATTTAAGTGTAAGTAAAAATGAATGTAAATAAGTTAGAAATTGTGCTGCATATAACGGCTTATAACACATTTTCCTCCTTCAGAAGCTCCAGCTAGGCAGGCTGTTATTTATCTAATTAGTTTACTAGCTATCATACAGTAAGGGTATATTAATCATTATATATTTAATGTAAGTAGACATGCACTCATAATTGACTGTAGAGCATATAAACCACTCACAAGCTACCGGTGGCTGAAAACACAATCACCGTGGGATAAATCTGTAAAGAATTTCCAGGCAGTGGCGGTCCATGTAAAAAAAAAACCTTCCTCCCTCGCCCCTCGCCCTGCAAGTGTACACTCGTCAGATGTCATCAGAAGTGTCAACTTAATTTGAGGGCTGGGGGGATAGGGTGTGTCTTCAGGGGATAGGGTGTGTCTTCAGGGGATAAGGTGTGTCTTCAGGGGATAGGGTGTGTCTTCAGGGGATAGGGTGTGTCTTTTGTGTGTGTGTTTGGACTGCACATAGATCACCCTACTACACACTGGTCTTGAAGAAGAAGAAATGTCATGGGAGGTTCTCTTCAATTCGGTAAACTTGGAGGAGTTGTTCGGATGGAGTTTTGCCACAGAGTTTCTAAACCCAGAGGCTTAACAACTTGAGTCTTCTGGGAAAGCTTGCCAAACAGGCCAGGGTTGGAGAAGTGAGAAATTATTTTTTAGTTAATTTTCTTAATCTAAAGGCACAACCTAGATTCTAATATTTTAAGTAGTTGAACATGTTATTACTCCAACCTTGTGAAAGTGACAAACTGACACGTTTTCATTTTCATCAAAAACAACTTTTATATTGAAGTAGTGCCTTTTGACAAACAGTTTGGCACGGGACCACGGGTCAATGACGTGTTTCTGTGCATGAGCTTCGCTAGCCAACGTCGCCATGAGACAACGCCTACAAGTGTGATCAGGGATTTCTATTGGAGAAGCAGTATTTGCCTATCTTCATAGTATACGGTCTTAGGTGTAAAGTCCAAAAGCGGAAGTCCTGTCACAGGCCCTCTTTCCTATTGGTCAGTGCTATCTGGGATCTCTACCATTTAAAATGTAGACTTCAATGGGGTAGGGACGTCCCAAGGAAACCGGATTGCACGGACCATTTCCCCTGAAAAGCGGAACATCTGGTTAGTGGAGACTCGGCAGCACTGAGGTTATAATAAGAACCAACTGTGCACTAGCACTCCGTGCACACAGGTAGCAGCACGAGCAGTCCAAACACACACATCATCACAACACATTTAAGTGTGTGCCCTCAGGCCACTACTGTACTACCACATATCGACAACAAAAAAATCTATCTGTACGTGTGTGTATAGTGCGTATGTTATCGTGTGTGTGGATGTGTCTGTGCCTATGTTTGTGTTACTTCACAGTCCCCGCTGATCCATAAGGTATATTTTTATCTGTTTTTAAAATCGGATTCAGTTACTTGATGTGGAATAGAGTTCCATGTAGTCATGGCTCTATGTAGTACTGTGTGCCTCCCATTGTCTGTTCTGGACTTGGGGACTGTGAAGAGACCTCTGGTGGCATGTCTTGTGGGGTATGCATGGGTGTCTGAGCTGTGTGCTAGTAGTGATGAAGTCAATCTCCACTTTGAGCCAGGAGAGATTGACATGCATATTATTAATATTAGTTATCTGTGTACATCCAAGGACCAGCTGTGCTGCCCTGTTTTGAGACAATTGCAATTTTCCCATGTCCCTCTGTCACCTCACCACATGACTAAACAGTAATCCAGGTGTGACAGCTAGGGCCTGTAGGACCTGACTTGTTGATAGTGTTGTTAAGAAGGTAGAAACTAGGGCCTGTAGGACCTGCCTTGTTGATAGTGTTGTTCAGAAGGTAGAAACTAGGGCCTGTAGGACCTGCCTTGTTGATAGTGTTGTTAAGAAGGTAGAAACTAGGGCCTGTAGGACCTGCCTTGTTGATAGTGTTGTTAAGAAGGTAGAAACTAGGACCTGTAGGACCTGCCTTGTTGATAGTGTTGTTAAGAAGATAGAAACTAGGGCCTGTAGGACCTGCCTTGTTGATAGTGTTGTTAAGAAGATAGAAACTAGGGCCTGTAGGACCTGCCTTGTTGATAGTGTTGTTAAGAAGGTAGAAACTAGGGCCTGTAGGACCTGCCTTGTTGATAGTGTTGTTAAGAAGGTAGAAACTAGGGCCTGTAGGACCTGCCTTGTTGATAGTGTTGTTAAGAAGATAGAAACTAGGGCCTGTAGGACCTGCCTTGTTGACAGTGTTGTTCAGAAGGTAGAAACTAGGACCTGTAGGACCTGCCTTGTTGATAGTGTTGTTAAGAAGGTAGAAACTAGGGCCTGTAGGACCTGCCTTGTTGATAGTGTTGTTAAGAAGGTAGAAACTAGGGCCTGTAGGACCTGCCTTGTTGATAGTGTTGTTAATAAGGTAGAAACTAGGGCCTGTAGGACCTGCCTTGTTGATAGTGTTGTTAAGAAGGTAGAAACTAGGGCCTGTAGGACCTGCCTTGTTGATAGTGTTGTTAAGAAGGTAGAAACTAGGGCCTGTAGGACCTGCCTTGTTGATAGTGTTGTTAAGAAGGTAGAAACTAGGGCCTGTAGGACCTGCCTTGTTGATAGTGTTGTTCAGAAGGTAGAAACTAGGGCCTGTAGGACCTGCCTTGTTGATAGTGTTGTTCAGAAGGTAGAGTAGCGCTTTATTATGGACAGACTTCTCCCCATCCTAGCTACTGTTGTATCAATATGTTTTGACCATGACAGTTTACAATCCAGGGTTACTCCAAGCAGTTTAGTCACCTCAACTTGCTCAATTTCCACATTATTCATTACAATATTTAGTGGAGGTTAACGGTATAATGAATCATTTGTCCCAAATACAATGCTTTTAGTTTTTTAAATATTTAGGAGTAACTTATTCCTTGCCACCCATTCGTAAACTAACTGCAGTTATTTGTTAAGTGTTGAAGTCATTTCAGTCTCTCTAGTAACTGACGTGTATAGTGTTGAGTCATCTGCACACATCGACACACTGGCCTTACTCAAAGCCAGTGGAATGTCGTTAGTAAAAAATTTTAAAAAGTAAGGGGCCTAAACAGCTGCCTTGGGAAATTCCTGATCCTACCTGGATTATGTTGGAGAGGCTTCCATTAAAGAACCCTCTGTGTTCTGTTAGACAGGTAACTCTTTATCCATAATATAGCAGGTGGTGTAAAGCCATAACACAAGTTTTTCCAGTGGCAGACTATGATCAATAATGTCAAACGCCACAATGAAGTCTAACAAAACTGCCCCTACAATCTTTTTATCATCAATTTCTCTCAGCCAATCATCAGTCATTTGTGTAGGTGCTGTGATTGTTAAATGTCCTTCCCTATAACCGTGCTGAAAGTCTGTTGTCAATTTGTTAACTGTAAAATAGCATTGTATCTGGTCAAACTATTTTTTCCAGAAGTTTACTAAGGGTTGGTAACAGGCTGATTGGTTGGCTATTTGAGCCAGTAAAGGGGGTTTACTATTCTCCTATTAGGTAGGGGTGCTGTTAGCTTAGCTTCCCTCCACTTCAGCTTCCCTCCAGGCCTGAGGGGGCACACTTTCTAGTAGGTTAGGATTGAAGATACGGCAAATAGGAGATGCAATATCGTTCTCTATTATCCTCAGTAATTTTCCATCCAAGTTGTCAGACCCCGGTGACTTGTCATTGTTGATAGACAACATTAATTTGTTCACCTCTTCCACACGTACTTTATGAAACAATCATTAAAGTAGTTGTCAATATCGTTGGGTTTTGTGATGAATGAGCCATCTGATCTGATGGAGTTTACATGTTTGTGCTCCAACAGCTTTTTACTATCATTTTTATATAATTTATTTTTGTTTCATAGTATAGTTAAAAAATATATATATATATTTATATTGCTGGTTAGCTAGCCAGCTAAAGATAATTAAGTGAGCATGTGACGAGGACATGGCTGCTTGCTAGGTGAAGTTTACTTGTGATTATTTACTTTTTAAAATACGCTGTCATTGGCTGTGGCAAGCTACTCACCGTCAAACCACCATGCCCACTCACTCGTCGTGATTCACTCGTCGTGATTTACAGGCTGAACGATGTTCAATGAGCAGCTCGTAGAGCGTCCTCTATCTGTGGAATAAATAAAGACACAAATATTGTTTTGTAACCCCTGTTATCCATCTGTTTCACTGGGCCCAGTACTCTATTGTAACCCCTGTGTTATCCAGCTGTTTCACTGGGCCCTCTACTCTATTGTAACCCCTGTTATCCAGCTGTTTCACTGGGCCCTCTACTCTATTGTAACCCCTGTTATCCAGCTGTTTCACTGGGCCCTCTACTCTATTGTAACCCCTGTGTTATCCAGCTGTTTCACTGGGCCCTCTACTCTATTGTAACCCCTGTTATCCAGCTGTTTCACTGGGCCCTCTACTCTATTGTAACCCCTGTGTTATCCAGCTGTTTCACTGGGCCCTCTACTCTATTGTAACCCCTGTTATCCAGCTGTTTCACTGGGCCCTCTACTCTATTGTAACCCCTGTTATCCAGCTGTTTCACTGGGCCCTCTACTCTATTGTAACCCCTGTGTTATCCAGCTGTTTCACTGGGACCTCTACTCTTTTGTAACCCCTGTTATCCAGCTGTTTCACTGGGCCCTCTACTCTATTGTAACCCCTGTTATCCAGCTGTTTCACTGGGCCCTCTACTCTATTGTAACCCCTGTTATCCAGCTGTTTCACTGGGCCCTCTACTCTATTGTAACCCCTGTGTTATCCAGCTGTTTCACTGGGCCCTCTACTCTATTGTAACCCCTGTTATCCAGCTGTTTCACTGGGCCCTCTACTCTATTGTAACCCCTGTGTTATCCAGCTGTTTCACTGGGCCCTCTACTCTATTGTAACCCCTGTTATCCAGCAGTTTCACTGGGCCCTCTACTCTATTGTAACCCCTGTTATCCAGCTGTTTCACTGGGCCCTCTACTCTATTGTAACCCCTGTGTTATCCAGCTGTTTCACTGGGACCTCTACTCTTTTGTAACCCCTGTTATCCAGCTGTTTCACTGGGCCCTCTACTCTATTGTAACCCCTGTTATCCAGCTGTTTCACTGGGCCCTCTACTCTATTGTAACCCCTGTTATCCAGCTGTTTCACTGGGCCCTCTACTCTATTGTAACCCCTGTGTTATCCAGCTGTTTTTCTGGGCCCAGTACTCTATTGTAACCCCTGTGTTATCCAGCTGTTTCACTGGGCCCTCTACTCTATTGTAACCCCTGTTATCCAGCTGTTTCACTGGGCCCTCTACTCTATTGTAACCCCTGTTATCCAGCTGTTTCACTGGGCCCTCTACTCTATTGTAACCCCTGTTATCCAGCTGTTTCACTGGGCCCTCTACTCTATTGTAACCCCTGTTATCCAGCTGTTTCACTGGGCCCTCTACTCTATTGTAACCCCTGTGTTATCCAGCTGTTTCACTGGGCCCTCTACTCTATTGTAACCCCTGTTATCCAGCTGTTTCACTGGGCCCTCTACTCTATTGTAACCCCTGTGTTATCCAGCTGTTTCACTGGGCCCTCTACTCTATTGTAACCCCTGTTATCCAGCTGTTTCACTGGGCCCTCTACTCTATTGTAACCCCTGTGTTATCCAGCTGTTTTTCTGGGCCCAGTACTCTATTGTAACCCCTGTGTTATCCAGCTGTTTCACTGGGCCCTCTACTCTATTGTAACCCCTGTTATCCAGCTGTTTCACTGGGCCCTCTACTCTATTGTAACCCCTGTTATCCAGCTGTTTCACTGGGCCCTCTACTCTATTGTAACCCCTGTTATCCAGCTGTTTCACTGGGCCCTCTACTCTATTGTAACCCCTGTTATCCAGCTGTTTCACTGGGCCCTCTACTCTATTGTAACCCCTGTGTTATCCAGCTGTTTCACTGGGCCCTCTACTCTATTGTAACCCCTGTTATCCAGCTGTTTCACTGGGCCCTCTACTCTATTGTAACCCCTGTGTTATCCAGCTGTTTCACTGGGCCCTCTACTCTATTGTAACCCCTGTTATCCAGCTGTTTCACTGGGCCCTCTACTCTATTGTAACCCCTGTGTTATCCAGCTGTTTCACTGGGCCCTCTACTCTATTGTAACCCCTGTTATCCAGCTGTTTCACTGGGCCCTCTACTCTATTGTAACCCCTGTTATCCAGCTGTTTCACTGGGCCCTCTACTCTATTGTAACCCCTGTTATCCAGCTGTTTCACTGGGCCCTCTACTCTATTGTAACCCCTGTTATCCAGCTGTTTCACTGGGCCCTCTACTCTATTGTAACCCCTGTGTTATCCAGCTGTTTCACTGGGCCCTCTACTCTATTGTAACCCCTGTTATCCAGCTGTTTCACTGGGCCCTCTACTCTATTGTAACCCCTGTGTTATCCAGCTGTTTCACTGGGCCCTCTACTCTATTGTAACCCCTGTTATCCAGCTGTTTCACTGGGCCCTCTACTCTATTGTAACCCCTGTGTTATCCAGCTGTTTCACTGGGCCCTCTACTCTATTGTAACCCCTGTTATCCAGCTGTTTCACTGGGCCCTCTACTCTATTGTAACCCCTATTATCCAGCTGTTTCACTGGGCCCTCTACTCTATTGTAACCCCTGTGTTATCCAGCTGTTTCACTGGGACCTCTACTCTTTTGTAACCCCTGTCATCCAGCTGTTTCACTGGGCCCTCTACTCTATTGTAACCCCTGTTATCCAGCTGTTTCACTGGGCCCTCTACTCTATTGTAACCCCTGTTATCCAGCTGTTTCACTGGGCCCTCTACTCTATTGTAACCCCTGTTATCCAGCTGTTTCACTGGGCCCTCTACTCTATTGTAACCCCTGTTATCCAGCTGTTTCACTGGGCCCTCTACTCTATTGTAACCCCTGTTATCCAGCTGTTTCACTGGGCCCTCTACTCTATTGTAACCCCTGTTATCCAGCTGTTTCACTGGGCCCTCTACTCTATTGTAACCCCTGTGTTATCCAGCTGTTTCACTGGGCCCTCTACTCTATTGTAACCCCTGTTATCCAGCTGTTTCACTGGGCCCTCTACTCTATTGTAACCCCTGTGTTATCCAGCTGTTTCACTGGGCCCCCTACTCTATTGTAACCCCTGTTATCCAGCTGTTTCACTGGGCCCTCTACTCTATTGTAACCCCTGTTATCCAGCTGTTTTTCTGGGCCCAGTACTCTATTGTAACCCCTGTGTTATCCAGCTGTTTCACTGGGCCCTCTACTCTATTGTAACCCCTGTGTTATCCAGCTGTTTCACTGGGCCCCCTACTCTATTGTAACCCCTGTGTCATCCAGCTGTTTTACTGGGCCCTCTACTCTATTGTAACCCCTGTTTTATCCAGCTGTTTCACTGGGCCCTCTACTCTATTGTAACCCCTGTGTTATCCAGCTGTTTCACTGGGCCCTCTGCTCTATTGTAACCCCTGTGTTATCCAGCTGTTTCACTGGGCCCTCTACTCTATTGTAACCCCTGTGTTATCCAGCTGTTTCACTGGGCCCTCTACTCTATTGTAACCCCTGTGTTATCCAGCTGTTTCACTGGGCCCCCTACTCCATTGTAACCCCTGTGTTATCCAGCTGTTTCACTGGGCCCCCTACTCTATTGTAACCCCTGTGTTATCCAGCTGTTTCACTGGGCCCCCTACTCTATTGTAACCCCTGTGTTATCCAGCTGTTTCACTGGGCCCCTACTCTATTGTAACCCCTGTGTTATCCAGCTGTTTCACTGGGACCCCTACTCTATTGTAACCCCTGTGTTATCCAGGTGTTTCACTGGGCCCAGAGGAATGCTGAACACATCGTTCCCCTGTACTGTTTCGACCCTGGTCATTACCTGGGGACAGCCAACTACAACCTGCCCCGTACCGGCCCCTTCCGCCTGCGCTTCCTACTGGACAGCATCCAGGACCTCAGGACCAGTTTGATACAGAGAGGCAGGTGAGAGGAGCTGAGCTGAGCCACAGCCATACCACACCACAACCATACCGCACCACATCATAACCATATTGTACCACACCATAACATACCACACCATAACCATAATGTACCATAACCACATACCACACCATACCAGTAATGTACCACACCATAACCACAATGTACCATAACCGTAATGTACCATAACCACATACCACACCATAACCATAATGTGCCATAACCACATACCACACCATAACCATAATGTACCACCCTATAACCATTATGTACCCCACCATAACCATAATGTACCATAGCCATGTACCACACCATAGCCATTCCATAACCATAATGTACCACACCATAAACATAATGTACCATAACCACATACCACACCATAACCATAATGTACCATAACCATGTACCACACCATAGCCATGATGTGCCACACCATAACCATAATGTGCCATAACCACGTACCACACCATAACCATAATGTACCACCCTATAACCATTATGTACCACACCATAACCATAATGTGCCATAACCGTGTACCCCACCATAACCATAATGTGCCACACCATAACCATACCACACCATACAATACATCTGTCGTTCTGCCACTGAATAAGGCAGTTAACCCACTGTTCCTAGGCCATCATTGAAAATAAGAATTTGTTATTAACTGACATGCCTATTTAAATAGGCAAGGTTAAATAAAATAAATAATTACAACACCATACCCAAACCGTACCATACCACTCCATAACCATACAATACCACACCATAGCCATAATGTACCATATCACACCATAGCAATAATGTACCATATCACATCATAATGTATCATAACCATAATGTACCACACCATATCCATACCATACCACAATGTACCATACCTTACCATAGCTAACCATACTGTACCACACCATAACCATACCATACCACAATGTACCATACTGTACCACACCATAACCATAATGTACTATACCATAATGTACCGTACCATAACCATAATGTCCCATAACACACTATAACCATACGTACCATAATGTACAACAGCCGCTATTTAAGCAATTTCCCCCTACAGTGTCATTCTGAACGTCGCATAATCGAGGAAACTGCACAAACCCGAGTCCCACCAATTGAGATTTACTAGCAAGCTAAAATGATAATATAAGATACAGTCTAGGCTATTGATTAGAACTTAGTACAATGAAACAGGTCCCTAGTGGACCAACACAATACGACACGTGTTAAACAACATGGGGATTTAAGAGAGAGAGAAATATACATTTGGGTGCATTTGTTAGCGATGCTTGTATTTTTTTAATATCTTTTTTTACCCCTTTTTCTCCCCAATTTTGTGGTATCCAATTGTTTTAGTATCTACTATCTTGTCTCATCGCTACAACTCCCGTACGGGCTCGGGAGAGACGAAGGTTGAAAGTAATGCGTCCTCCGATACCCAACCAAGCCGCACTGCTTCTTAACACAGCGTGCATCCAACCCGGAAGCCTATGCACCTATGTGTCGGAGGAAACACCGTGCACTTGGTTAGCACGCACTGCGCCCGGCCCGCCACAGTAGTCGCTGGTGCGCGATGAGACAAGGATATCTCTACCGGCCAAGCCCTCCCTAACCCGGACGACGCTAGGCCAATTGTTACGACAGAGCCTGGGCGCGAACCCAGGGTCTCTGGTGGCACAGCTGAGGCTGCAGTACAGCGCCCTTAACCACTGCGCCACCCAGGAGGCCAGCGATGCTTGTTTTGACCCTAACCTTGCCCCAAACTGCTGCTCTTATTGGTCAGAATATAATGATGTAATTACGTGTCGAAGGTCTCCGATGGGGGTCTCTGCGTGGACCATTTCGGCTTCTCAGATGATGCACTTCTCTGGTTGCAGGGTGTAACTCTCTGGTTGTCCTCACGATGTCAGTGTCCTTTGTCTTAGTGGTCTGTTTCCTCGCCCTTGTTTCCGAAAGGGGACTTCTGAGGACAGCCAGCCCTGTCGCTCAGGGCTCACAGTGTAGGAATGAAAGCAGTGTAGACACATAATTCGATGGAGAGTGGTGACTGGGTGGTCCCATTTGAATTCACCCTCGTAGACTCAGCTACTCATCCATAGCATAGCTAGAAGGTTCCTTTGTCTTCAACCTTGTGTTGTGTTTTGGGTTTGTTGACTACTCAGACCTGCAGTTCAGTTCACTTAATGTAAATCTAAATTCTTAACTCACATGTTTTATACCCTCGAGTCAGAACCGATTAATCGGCCAATGTAATAAAATAAAAATAACATTTAAAAAAATGTATTTGTAATAATGACAATTACAACAGTACTGAATTAACACTTATTTTAACTTTATATAAAACATCAATAAAATCAATTTAGCTTCAAATAAATAATGAAACATGTTTAATTTGGTTTAAATAATGCAAAAAAGTGTTGGAGAAGAAAGTAATATGTGCTATGTAAAAATGTGTGCCATGTAAGAAATCGTTTCAGTTCCTTGCTCAGAACATAAGAACATATGAAAGTTGGTGGTTCCTTTTAACATGAGTCTTCAATATTCCAAGGTTAGAGGTTTTAGGTTGTAGTTAATATAGTATTTATAGGACTATTTCTCTCTATACCTTTTGTATTTCATATACCTTTGACTATTGGATGTTCTTATAGGCACTATAGTATTGCCAGTGTAACAGTATAGCTTCCGTCCCCCTCCTCACCCCTACCTGGGCTCGAACCAGGAACAAATCGACAACAGCTACACTCAAAGCATCGTTACCCATCGCTCCACAAAAGCCGCGGCCCTTGCAGCGCAAGGGAAATAACTACTCCAAATCTTAAAGTGAGTGACGTTTGAAACAGTATTAGCGCACACCCAGCTAACTAGCTAGCCATTTCACATTGGTTACACCAGCCATTAGGCTGATAGGCTTGAAGTCATGAAGAGCTGCTGGCAAAACGCACAAAAGTGCTGTTTGAATGAATGATTACGGGCCTGCTGCTGCTCTATCAAATCAGACTTAATTATAACATAATAACACACAGAAATACGAGCCTTTGGTCATTAATATGATCGAATCCGGAAACTATCATTTTGAAAACAAAACGTTTATTATTTCAGTGAAATACGGAACCGTTCAGTATTTTATCTAACTGGTGGCATCCTTAAGTCTAAATATTCTTGTTACATTGCACAACCTTCAATGTATGTCATAATTACTAATTCTGGCAAATTAGTTCGCAAAGAGCCCGGCAGCCCAAGCTGTTGCATATACCCTGACTCTGCGTGCAATGAACGCAAGAGAAGTGACACAATTTCACTTGGTTAATATTGCCTGCTAAACTGGATTAGTAGTTATAACTAGTGATTATGATTGATTGATTGTTTTTTATAAGATAAGTTTAATGCTATCTAGCAATTTAACTTGGCTTCTACTGCATTTGCGTAACAGGCAGGCTACTCGTGGAGTGGAATGGTTAGAGCGTTGGACTAGTTAACTGTGCGGTTGCAAGATTGAAACCCCTGAGCTGACAAGGTGAAAATCTGTCGTTCTGCCCCTGAACAAGGCAGTTAACCCACAGTTCCTAGGAAGTCATTGAAAATAAGAATGTGTTCTTAACTGACTTGCCTAGTTAAATAAAAGGTATAAAAATAAATATTTAAAAAAGATAATCGGAAATCGGCGCCCAAAAATTGTTATGAAAACTTGAAATCGGCCCTAATTAATTGGCCATTCCGATTAATCGGTCGACCTCTAGTCAGAAGTGGGCTTTCCGCCTTTAGGGCAATTCTCTGGGCGTACCAAGGTACGAGGCAAGGTCTGGATTTTACTCAGATCCAATTTAGACAACTAACTTCACATTTCATCTTTACAAAAACATTCTCTTTCATCTGGACATTTTCCACAACGTACAATGTACACCGCTCAAAAAAATAAAGGGAACACTTAAACAACACAATGTAACTCCAAGTCAATCACACTTCTGTGAAATCAAACTGTCCACTTAGGAAGCAACACTGATTGACAATACATTTCACATGCTGTTGTGCAAATGGAATAGACAACAGGTGGAAATTATAGGCAATTAACAAGACACCCCCAATAAAGGAGTGGTTCTGCAGGTGGTGACCACAGACCACTTCTCAGTTCCAATGCTTCCTGGCTGATGTTTTGGTCACTTTTGAATGCTGGCGGTGCTTTCACTCTAGTGGTAGCATGAGATGGAGTCTACAACCCACACAAGTGGCTCAGGTAGTGCAGCTCATCCAGGATGGCACATCAATGCGAGCTGTGGCAAGAAGGTTTGCTGTGTCTGTCAGCGTAGTGTCCAGAGCATGGAGGCGCTACCAGGAGACAGTACATCAGGAGACGTGGAGGAGGCCGTAGGAGGGCAACAACCCGGCAGCAGGACCGCTACCTCCGCCTTTGTGCAAGGAAGAGCACTGCCAGAGCCCTGCAAAATGACCTCCAGCAGGCCACAAATGTGCATGTGTCTGCTCAAACGGTCAGAAACAGACTCCATGAGGGTGGTATGAGGGCCCGTCGTCCACAGGTGGGGGTTGTGCTTACAGCCCAACACCGTGCAGGACGTTTGGCATTTGCCAGAGAACACCAAGATTGGCAAATTCGCCACTGGTGCCCTGTGCTCTTCACAGATGAAAGCAGGTTCACACTGAGCACATGTGACAGACGTGACAGTCTGGAGACGCCATGGAGAACGTTTTTCTGCCTGCAAAATCCTCCAGCATGACCGGTTTGGCGGTGGGTCAGTCATGGTGTGCGGGGGCATTTCTTTGGGGGGCCGCACAGCCCTCCATGTGCCCGCCAGAGGTAGCCTGACTGCCATTAGGTACCGAGATGAGATCCTCAGACCCCTTGTGAGACCATATGCTGGTGCGGTTGGCCCTGGGTTCCTCCTAATGCAAGACAATGCTAGACCTCATGTGGCTGGAGTGTGTCAGCAGTTCCTGCAAGAGGAAGGCATTGATGCTATGGACTGGCCCACCCGTTCCCCAGACCTGAATCCAATTGAGCACATCTGGGACATCATCTCTCGCTCCATCCACCAACGCCACGTTGCACCACAGACTGTCCAGGAGTTGGTGGATGCTTTAGTCCAGGTCTGGGAGGAGATCCCTCAGGAGACCATCCACCACCTCATCAGGAGCATGTAGGGAGGTCATACAGGCACGTGGAGGCCACACACACTACTGAGCCTCATTTTGACTTGTTTTAAGGACATTACATCAAAGTTGGATCAGCCTGTAGTGTGGTTTTCCACTTTAATTTTGAGTGTAACTCCAAATCCAGACCTCCATGGGTTGATAAATTTGATTTCCATTGATAATTTTTGTGTGATTTTGTTGTCAGCACATTCAACTATGTAAAGAAAAAGTATTTAATACAAATATTTCATTCATTCAGATCTAGGATGTGTTATTTTAGTGTTCCCTTTATTTTTTTGAGCAGTGTATAAACATCAAGCATATATTAGGAAAATTCCTAAATTTACAATGTTTTCGTTATAACGTCGTCCTTTAACTTTTAATAACATAAAAAAAATTACATTCATTTTCATATTCCATCTATCGTCATTACCATCATTGTTGCTGACAAAACCTTTTGTCCCAAAGTCCATTAATTGCATGTTAATGTTCTGAGGCCAGTTCTCCATGGTGAGAGGACAAAGGAATTTTGTCTGCTGCCTTAGATTTACAATGGCCGTGAGGTGTCATAAAACCCTTCCATCTCCATCTCTTTCCCTCTAGTGGGTGTGAGAGATCTCTCTGTAGGATTGTGGTCTTTAGTAACCTGACCCAAGCAGGCCTGTCATGACAATATTGTACCACACCATAACCATACCATGACCATAATGTACCACACCATAACCATACCACACCATAACCATACGAGGAAGAGCTTGGTTTTGTTTGTTTGGAAAGTGTGTTGTTTAAAAGTATATTGGAAAGTTCTTGGTAGCTACCTGGCTTCTTATGTTGGATCCCGTAATGCAGTTGGCATCAGTTGCTGGGACTGCTTGCATCTTTCCAGTGATCCTGCCGACCAAGTGACGGGTCTGAGGAGCTATTTCGCGTCGCAGCTTGCCTAGCTGCTAGCTAGCTGGACATCAAGCTAGCAAGGTGTCCTTGAACGCAGCCCGCGACACGGTTAGCCATTATGGCTGGGACCTTGGATTGTCCCGGGTTTGTGGCTGTCTAGATCCCTGCTGTTTGTTGTTTTCAATCTTCCCTGTGACCCTGTCTGGAACTGGGAGGAGTATAAGCCTATCATACGTTGCTACCATGACAAAGACCAACGCCGATGGGAGTACCGTTGAGGACAGTGCCAATGGTGTCTCTCTATCACATGTGAAGGATCTTTTTAAACAAACAAAAAGAGACCTATAAGTTGTTACAACAAGAAAAGTTTAAAGTGTTTTGTCCAAATACTGGTGGATTCACACTTATAAAAGAATGAACAACCTGACCAGAGGGGTCCAGGACCTGAAGAACAGTTTGCAGTTCTCCCAGAGCTCGACGAGTTTAAACGGGAGAACGACAAGATGACAGCAATCTGGAATCCTGCGTGGAGTCTGAGGACAAAGTGAGGGGAAATGATCTCTGAGAAATTGAAGATGGACCACAGGAAGATTGAGGTGAAGCGCGCCCACAGGACTGGAAAACCCACCACTGGGCCCAGGTGACAGGCCCAGGTGACAGGCCCATGTGACAGGCCCAGGCCGATGGTGGTCAAGTTCCTGAGGTTCAAGGACAAGTTAGCTGTTCTGGAAAGAGCCAAGAACTTGAGAGGAACGTATATTCCTCAACGAGGACTATCCTGAAGCTGTGCCCCAGAAGAGGAAAGAACTGATCCCAGACATGAAAGCTGCCAGAGCGTGTGGGGACATTGCTTATAACCGCTACGACAGACTCCCTGTCCACCCTCCCTCCCAAAAGCCTGGAAGGGATGAGAGAGCCAAGCCTATGGGTTCGTAGCCTCAACCCCGCAGTACACACACACACGCCAACTGATTAATGGACTGCTGAATGTATATTGTTTTCTCTTGCTTTGTCTGCTCTTTTCCATGTTGTCTATCTCTGATCAGCTACTCAGGAAAGGGCTGAAAATAGCCCATATTAATATATGTGGCCTTAGAAATAAGGTTCATGAAATCTATAACTTGCTAACATCAGATAACATTCATATTAGCCATCTCTGAGACCATACCATAACCTTCATGTACCACATCATAACCTTAATGTACCACATCATAACCATAATGTCACACACCATAATGTACCATGACCGTAATGTACCACACCATAACCATACCACACCATAACCATACAAGGAAGAGCTTGGTTTTGTTTGTTTGGAAAGTGCCACACTATACCAATAATGTACCGTAGCCTTGATATACTACATCTAAACCGCAATTTGCCGCATCTTAACCGTAATGTACCATAACCGTTATATGCCACACCAAAGCCACCATGTACCATAACCCTTATGTACCGTACCATACCGTGTTCATAATGTACCACATTATAACCACCATGTACCACACCATAACCATAATGTACCGTTGCCTTTATGTACCTCATTGTTGTCTTTATGTACCACATCATACCCATAATGTGCCATAGCCTTCATGTATCGCACCATAACCATTATGTACCACGCCATAACCACACTGTACCACATCATAACCATAATGTACCATGGCCTTAATTTATCACACCATACCCATTATGTACCGCTCCATACCCATGATGTAACACATCATAACCATAATGTACCATAGCCTTACTTTATCACACCATATCCATAATGTACCACACCATAACTGTAATGTACCGCACCATAACTTGAATGTACCATAATCATAATGTACCACATCATAACCGTAATGTACCATAATCATAATGTGCCACACCATACCCATAATGTACCACACCATAACCGTGATGTACCACATCATAACCACAATGTACTGTACCATAACCTTAATGTACCATACTCATAATGTACCACACCATAACCATAATGTGCCACAACTTTGAGGTCAGTAAGTCATACTTTGCATGGCTGATGCTCCTAACCTATAGCAGGTAGTATAGCCCCTGTCTTAATCTCTCCAGCTCTGTATTATATATATATATATAGTGATAATAACAATGGCTGGTTCAGGACACACCTGGGCTTCTACAGGTTTTCTTGGAGTGGTCTGCCAGAGATACGGCTTGCCGATTCAGTGCCTTTTTATATCCCTGTTGAAGACACATTTTTTATAAAGATTATTTTAATGTATGGTTTCAAATGAGCATTGATTTCAAACACTTTGTTACTTGTCTTGAAAGCGCTATACTATACTATTGCCTTAGTTACTATTGTTTACATTAACAGAGCCGTCATCCCATTCTGTTTCTACGAGAGAGAGAGATGACCATCCACTACCCAGGATGCAGCTTGCTCTCAGACAGTGTTAACTGGGGCTGCTGTGTGTTTTTTCTTCCAGCACCCTGGTGGTGAGACGGGGCAGGCCACAGGAGGTGGTTGGTGACCTCATTAAGCAGCTAGGTTCTGTTAGCGCTGTGGCCTTCCATGAAGAGGTTAGTAACTTAGTACACAACATATTAACTCTTATTTAGCTAGCAACATCATATCTATCAATATATGTATCTTACTCACCACTATAGATACTGTATCTAATACATTTATTTAAATTGACTGATTTCCTTATTTGAAAGGAAACTGTTGCGTTTATATTTTTGTTCACAGATGCAGTACCAATCAAAAGTACACCTACTCATTCAAGGGTTTTTCTTTATTTTTACTATTTTCTACATTGTAGAATAATAGTGAAGACAGTCAAATAATATTACTAAAAAATATTCACATTCATGAAATCACAAGTGCCTTATTGCAAAACACAGCTTAGCCTTTTGTTAATCCACCTGTCGTCTCAGATATTGAAATGATGCTTTACAGCGAAAGCAATCCAAGCGTTTGTGTAAGTTTATCGATCGCATGACAAAACATTAAGTACACTTAGCATCAGGTAGCTTGGTCACGAAAATCAGAAAAACAATCAAATTAATCGTTTACCTTTGATGATCTTCAGATGTTTTCACTCACGAGACTCCCAGTTACACAACAAATGTTCCTTTTGTTCCATTAAGATTATTTTTATATCCAAAATACCTCCGTTTGTTTGACGTGTTATGTTCAGAAATCCACAGGAAAGAGCGTCACGACAACGCAGACAAATTCCAAATAATATCCGTAATATCCACAGAAACATGTCAAACTTTTTTAAAATCAATCCTCAGGTTGTTTTTAAAATATATATTCGATAATGTATCAACCAGGAGTGTAGGTTTTTCAATAGGACAGGGAGAAACAATGGCCGCTTTACTCTGTAGCGCAAAACTCACTCTGAGAGCCCCCACCTATCCACTTACGCAATGTGATCTTTGTGGCTAATTTTTCAAAATAAAAGCCTGAAACTATGTCTAAAGACTGTTGACACCTTAGGGAAGACATAGAAAAAGGAATCTGGTTGATATCCCTTTAAATTGAGGATAGGCATGTATAGGAACAGAGAGGTTTCAAAATAAGAGGCACTGTTTTCTATCCTAATCTGTCAATTATATGCATATTCTAGCATCTGGTCCTGGGAAATAGGCCGTTTACTTTGGGAACGTTATTTTTCCAAACATAAAAAGAGTGCCCCCTGGCTTCAAGAGGTTAAGTGTGCTTTGAATTCTAAATAAATCACTGACAGTGTCACCAGCAAAGTTCCCCCACACCATCACACCTTCTCCTCCATGCTTCACGGTGGGAACCACACATGCAGAGATCATCCGTTCACCTACTCTGCGTTTCACAAAGAAACGGCGGTTGGGACCAAAAATCTGTAATTTGGATTCATCAGACCAAAGGACAGATTTCTTTTTTTCAATGACTGCCAGGAACGGTGTGTTAACTGCCTCGTTCAGGGGCAGAATGACAGATTTTCAGTTTGTCAGCTCGGGGGATCCAATCCTGCAACCTTACAGTCAACTAGTCCAACGCAATAACGACCTGCCTCTCTCTCATTGCACTCCACAAGGAGACTGCCTGTTATGTGAATGCAGTAAGCCAAGGTAAGTTGCTAGCTAGCATTAAACGTATCTTATAAAAAACAATCAATCATAATCACTAGTTAACTACACATGGTTGATTATATTACTAGATATTATCTAGCGTGTCCTGCGTTGCATATAATCTGACTAAGCATACAAGTATCCAAATATCTGACTGAGCGGTGGTAGGCAGAAGCAGGCGTGTAAACATTCAGTCAAACAGCACTTTCGTGCGTTTTGCCAGCAGCTCTTCGTTGTGCTTCAAGCATTGTTTAGGTCTTCAAGCCTATCAACTCCCGAGATGAGGCTGGTGTAACCGAAGTGAAATGGCTAGCTAGTTAGTGCGCGCTAATAGCGTTTCAAACGTCACTCGCTCTGAGCCTTCTAGTAGTTGTTCCCCTTGCTCTGCATGGGTCACGCTGCTTCGAGGGTGGCTGTTGTCATTGTGTTGCTGGTTTGAGCCCAGGGAGGAGCGAGGAGAGGGATGGAAGCTATACTCTTACACTGGCAATAGTAAAGTGCCTGTAAGAACATCCAATAGTCAAAGGTCAATGAAATACAAATGGTATAGAGAGAAATAGTCCTATAATTCCTATAATAACTACAACCTAAAACTTCTTACCTGGGAATATTGAAGACTCATGTTAAAAGGATCCACCAGCTTTCATATGTCCTCATGTTCTGAGCAAGGAACTGAAACGTTAGCTTTCTTACATAGCACATATTGCACTTTTACTTTCTTCTCCAACACTTTGTTTTTGCATTATTTAAACCAAATTGAACATGTTTCATTATTTACTTGAGTCTAAATTGATTTTATTGATGTATTATACTAAGTTAAAATAAGTGTTCATTCAGTATTGTTGTAATTGTCATTATTACAAATATATGTATTTTTAAATCGGCCGATTAATCGGTATCGGCTTTTTGGGCCTACAATAATCGGTATCGGCGTTGAAAAACCATAATCGGTCGACCTCTACTCTGAAGCATTTATTTGGACTGCAATCTGAGGTGCAGTTAATTGCTAATTTCTGAGGCTGGTAACTCTAATGAACTTATCCTCTGCAGCAGAGGTAAACCTGGGTCTTCCTTTCCTATGGTTGTCCTCATGAGAGACAGTTAACTCTAATGAACTTATCCTCTACAGCAGAGGTAAACCTGGGTCTTCCTTTCCTATGGTTGTCTTCATGAGAGTCCGTTTTATTGTAGCACTTGATGGTTTTTGCAAATGCACTTGAATTATTCCGTATTGACTGACCTTCATGTCTTAAAGTAATTATGGACTGTTGTTTCTCTTTACTTATTTGAGCTATTTTTGCCATAATATGGACTTGGTCTTTTACCAAAGAGGGCTATCTTCTGTATACCACCCCTACCTTGTCACAACACAACTGATTGGCTCAAAGGCATTAAGAAGAAAATAAATTCCACAAATCAACTTTAAGAAAGCACACCTGTTAATTGCAATGTATTCCAAGTAACTATCTCATGAAGCTGGATGAGAGAATGCCAAGAGTTTGCAAAGCTGTCATCAAGGCAAAGGGTGGCTATAATTTGTTATTTCATTGTTTTGATGTCTTCACTATTATTCAGCAGTGTAGAAAATACTAAAAATAAAGGAAAACCCTTGAATGAGTAGGTGTCCAATCCTTTATCTCGCATCTCTATCATGCTATATCTCTAACATTCTATATCTCTAATTCTATATCATTCTATATCTCTATCATTCTATATCTATATCATCCTTTATCTATATCTCCCGTCACTCTATCAGCCTATATCTAGGTATATATCTATATATCTCTACACCTTAGTAGTCCAGGTCTCTCCTTAAAATGGGTATTTTTGTCTCGATGAGACTAACCTGGTTAAATTAAATCAGAGAGTATAGACTTATACATGGGTTGATAGTTTACCAACAAATCTGACGAGTGCGCAACTGTGGGGCAAACAGACAAGGTTGGCTTAAATTGTGGACAAGATGTGAGCTAAATTTAGTCTCCAACACGTTTGCAGAATGAGTACTTATTGTCTCTCATTCATCATTAAGGTTGTTGGTTTGCTAGCTAGAGAATTTTAGCCATATTAGTATAGATCTTAGTCAAATGCCTCAAAACAAGTCATGGTATCAAGAACAAGATGGAACTAGCTGAAACGAGTCACTTACGATTCCTCACATGGCAGTTGCTTGTCATTGTTGCTAGAGATCTGACCATTCAGAATCACACTCCTTCCGTCCTAATCAATGTGTTGTGCTTTCTTATCCACTCCTGTAGGTGGTGCCAGAGGACCAGCAGGTGGAGAGAGGAGTGAGGGATATTTGTTCTCAGATGAAGGTTAAAGTTCACACCTGCTGGGGGTCGACACTATACCACCGAGACGACCTCCCTTTCAACCACCTATCCAGGTGAGAGAAGACCACAGGGGTCAAGATCAAGTTCATTTGATTTTATTCATGTGACAGAGAAAGTCGTCCTCTGATATTGGGCTGCTCAGCGCAGGCTCTCACTACCTGGATAATCACTACAATATGAAGTCAGGCTCTCTGCCTGGATAATCACTACAATATGAAGTCAGGCTCTCACTGCCTGGATAATCACTACAATATGAAGTCAGGCTCTCACTGCCTGGATAATCACTACAATATGAAGTCAGGCTCTCACTGCCTGGATAATCACTACAATATGAAGTCAGGCTCTCTGCCTGGATAATCACTACAATATGAAGTCAGGCTCTCTCTGCCTGGATAATCACTACAATATGAAGTCAGGCTCTCTCTGCCTGGATAATCACTACAATATGAAGTCAGGCTCTCTGCCTGGATAATCACTACAATATGAAGTCAGGCTCTCACTGCCTGGATAATCACTACAATATAAAGTCAGGCTCTCTGCCTGGGTAATCACTACAATATGAAGTCAGGCTCTCACTGCCTGGATAATCACTACAATATGAAGTCAGGCTCTCGCTGCCTGGATAATCACTAAAATATGAAGTCAGGCTCTCTCTGCCTGGATAATCACTACAATATGAAGTCAGGCTCTCTCTGCCTGGATAATCACTACAATATGAAGTCAGGCTCTCTCTGCCTGGATAATCACTACAATATGAAGTCAGGCTCTCTGTCTGGATAATCACTACAATATAAAGTCAGGCTCTCACTGCCTGGATAATCACTACAATATAAAGTCAGGCTCTCACTGCCTGGATAATCACTACAATATGAAGTCAGGCTCTCTCTGCCTGGATAATCACTACAATATGAAGTCAGGCTCTCACTGCCTGGATAATCACTACAATATGAAGTCAGGCTCTCTCTGCCTGGATAATCACTACAATATGAAGTCAGGCTCTCACTGCCTGGATAATCACTACAATATGAAGTCAGGCTCTCACTGCCTGGATAATCACTACAATATGAAGTCAGGCTCTCTCTGCCTGGATAATCACTACAATATGAAGTCAGGCTCTCTCTGCCTGGATAATCACTACAATATGAAGTCAGGCTCTCTCTTCCTGGATAATCACTGCAATATGAAGTCAGGCTCTCACTGCCTGGATAATCACTCAATATGAAGTCAGGCTCTCTCTGCCTGGATAATCACTACAATATGAAGTCAGGCTCTCTGCCTGGATAATCACTACAATATGAAGTCAAGCTCTCTGCCTGGATAATCACTACAATATGAAGTCAGGCTCTCTCTGCCTGGATAATCACTACAATATGAAGTCAGGCTCTCACTGCCTGGATAATCACTACAATATGAAGTCAGGCTCTCTGCCTGGATAATCACTACAATATGAAGTCAGGCTCTCTGCCTGGATAATCACTACAATATGAAGTCAGGCTCTCTCTGCCTGGATAATCACTGCAATATGAAGTCAGGCTCTCACTGCCTGGATAATCACTGCAATATGAAGTCAGGCTCTCTGTCTGGATAATCACTACAATATGAAGTCAGGCTCTCTCTGCCTGGATAATTACTACAATATGAAGTCAGGCTCTCACTGCCTGGATAATCACTACAATATGAAGTCAGGCTCTCTCTGCCTGGATAATCACTCAATATGAAGTCAGGCTCTCACTGCCTGGATAATCACTCAATATGAAGTCAGGCTCTCTCTGCCTGGATAATCACTACAATATGAAGTCAGGCTTTCTGCCTGGATAATCACTCCAATATGAAGTCAGGCTCTCTTTCCCATGTAATCACTACAATATGAAGTCAGGCTCTCTCTGCCTGGATAATCACTACAATATGAAGTCAGGCTCTCACTGCCTGGATAATCACTACAATATGAAGTCAGGCTCTCTCTGCCTGGATAATCACTACAATATGAAGTCAGGCTCTCTCTGCCTGGATAATCACTACAATATGAAGTCAGGCTCTCTTTCCCATGTAATCACTACAATTTCAAGTCAGGCTCTCTCTGCCTGGATAATCACTACAATATGAAGTCAGGCTCTCACTGCCTGGATAATCACTACAATATGAAGTCAGGCTCTCTGCCTCAATAATCACTACAATATGAAGTCAGGCTCTCACTGCCTGTCTGGATAATCACTACAATATGAAGTCAGGCTCTCTCTGCCTGGATAATTACTACAATATGAAGTCAGGCTCTCACTGCCTGGATAATCACTACAATATGAAGTCAGGCTCTCTCTGCCTGGATAATCACTCAATATGAAGTCAGGCTCTCACTGCCTGGATAATCACTACAATATGAAGTCAGGCTCTCTCTGCCTGGATAATCACTACAATATGAAGTCAGGCTCTCTCTGCCTGGATAATCACTACAATATGAAGTCAGGCTCTCTCTGCCTGGATAATCACTACAATATGAAGTCAGGCTCTCACTGCCTGGATAATCACTACAATATGAAGTCAGGCTCGCCTGTGATAGGTTGCCTGACATGTAACCCTGCTCTGCTCTATTCTCTCCTGTGATAGGTTGCATGACATCTAACCCTGCTCTATCCTCTCCTGTGATAGGCTGCCTGACGTATACACCCAGTTCAGGAAGGCAGTGGAAACCCAGGGCAGGGTGAGGCCGGTCTTGCCCACCCTAGACCAGCTGAAGCCTCTCCCCCCTGGGTCAGGTCTGGATGAAGGCCTCATCCCCTCCCCAGAAGACCTGGAGCAGACAGATACTGTGAGGGACCCTCGCTCTGCCTTCCCCTGCAGCGGGGGAGAGACTCAGGCCCTGGCCAGACTACAGCACTACTTCTGGGACACGGTGAGTACATTTTAGTCATGTATCCAGAACAACTTACAGTTAGCGCATTCATCTTCATATGGCGAGGTGAGACGACCACTTCTCTGTCACAGCAAGTAGGACACTTTCCTCAATAAAGCTGCTACATTCTCATAATGTAGGTTAGGGTCCAGTAGTGTTCTGTTATAATGTAGTTTAGGGTCCAGTAGTGTTCTGTTATAATGTAGTTTAGGGTCCAGTAGTGTTCTGTTATAATGTAGGTTAGGGTCCAGTAGTGTTCTGTCATAATGTAGGTTAAGGTCCAGTAGTGTTCTGTTATAATGTAGTTTAGGGTCCAGTATTGTTCTGTTATAATGTAGGTTAGGGTCCAGTAGTGTTCTGTTATAATGTAGTTTAGGGTCCAGTAGTGTTCTGTTATAATGTAGTTTAGGGTCCAGTAGTGTTGCTGTTATAATGTAGGTTAAGGTCCGGTAGTGTTCTGTTATAATGTAGGTTAGGGTCCAGTAGTGTTCTGTTATAATGTAGGTTAGGGTCCAGTAGTGTTCTGTTATAATGTAGGTTAAGGTCCGGTAGTGTTCTGTTATAATGTAGGTTAAGGTCCAGTAGTGTTCTGTTATAATGTAGTTTAGGGTCCAGTAGTGTTCTGTTATAATGTAGGTTAGGGTCCAGTAGTGTTCTGTTATAATGTAGTTTAGGGTCCAGTATTGTTCTGTTATAATGTAGGTTAGGGTCCAGTATTGTTCTGTTATAATGTAGGTTAGGGTCCAGTAGTGTTCTGTTATAATGTAGGTTAGGGTCCAGTAGTGTTCTGTTATAATGTAGTTTAGGGTCCAGTAGTGTTCTGTTATAATGTAGTTTAGGGTCCAGTAGTGTTCTGTTATAATGTAGTTTAGGGTCCAGTAGTGTTCTGTTATAATGTAGGTTAGGGTCCAGTAGTGTTCTGTTATAATGTAGGTTAGGGTCCAGTAGTGTTCTGTTATAATGTAGTTTAGGGTCCAGTAGTGTTGCTGTTATAATGTAGGTTAGGGTCCAGTATTGTTCTGTTATAATGTAGGTTAGGGTCCAGTAGTGTTCTGTTATAATGTAGGTTAGGGTCCAGTAGTGTTGCTGTTATAATGTATGTTAAGGTCCGGTACTGTTCTGTTATAATGTAGGTTAGGGTCCAGTAGTGTTCTGTTATAATGTATGTTAGGCCCAACATCAACACACAGTATGTGATAATTGCACATTTCTAGGTTTTGTGGTAAAAAGAATATAGAGGAAGATATGTGTTTCCAATGATGTCATCGGTGTGCATCATGTGATTTTAACCAATTATGACGAGGCTTGCCTGCTAATTTCCTACTAATTGGTTGATTATGTCATTGGAAACATATCTTCCTCTATCTGTTTACTACCAAACATAGAAACGAGAACCATTTTTACATATGTTGATATTGGGGTGGTGCTGGAAAGAATGGGTATGGGTACGAACTGCAAGGGTACAATTATGTACCTATACCTCACAGGGCACCACTACAGGGATAAGTGTTTGAGGACAGTTCAGTACTTTTTGGAGAGTGTATCAGCAACGTCAGTGCTAGTAAGAAAAGTCAATATCAACCTCCCCTCCCTAGTCACACGTCAACCTCTCCTCCCTAGTCACACGTCAACCTCCCCTCCCTAGTCACACGTCAACCTCCCCTCCCTAGTCACACGTCAACCTCCCCTCCCTAGTCACACGTCAACCTCCCCTCCCTAGGCACACGTCAACCTCCCCTCCCTAGGCACACGTCAACCTCCCCTCCCTAGGCACACTTCAACCTCCCCTCCCTAGGCACACGTCAACCTCCCCTCCCTAGGCACACGTCAACCTCCCCTCCCTAGGCACACGTCAACCTCCCCTCCCTAGGCACACGTCAACCTCCCTTCCCTAGGCACACGTAAACCTCCCCTCCCTAGGCACACGTCAACCTCCCCTCCCTAGGCACACGTCAACCTCCCCTCCCTAGGCACACGTCAACCTCCCCTCCCTAGGCACACGTCAACCTCCCCTCCCTAGTCACACGTGTATAGGACTGGGGCTCTCCTCAAAGTCTAAATGGTGTGGAGCAGATAGTTAGTTAGCTGTTAGCTGTAGTCAGCTGTTTAGTGGAGCAGATAGTTAGCTGTTAAGTGGAGCAGAGCCCTGGCTGCTTTAGTGTGGTGGATGTCACTGCATGATCTACAGCATTGGATAGGAACATGTTACTCGTGTTAAAGTAGTAGTGGTACATTCATCATGAAAACCTTTCATTTGGTCCAATGATAATATAGCAGACATACAGTACCAGTCAAAAGTTTGGACACACCTACTCATACCAGGGTTTATTTTTACTATTTTCTGCATTGTAGAATAATAGTGAAGACATCAAAACTATGAAATAACACGTATGGAATTATGTAGTAACCCAAAAAGTGTTAAACAAAACAAAATATATTTGAGATTCTTCAAAGTAGCCACCTTGATAACAGCTTTGTACACTCTTGGCATTCTCTCAACCAGCTTCACCTGGAATGCATTTAAATTAGCATGTGTGCCTTGTTAAAAGTTAATTTGTGAAATTTCTTTCCTTAATGCTTTGAGCCTATCAGTTGTGTTGTGATAGATAGGGGGGTATACAGAAGATAGCCCTCTTTGGTAAAAGACCAAATCCATATTATAGCACAAACAGCTCAAATAAGCAAAGAGAAATGACAGACCATCATTACTTTGACTCACCTTCATGTCTTAATCTGAAAATGTCAAGAACTATGAAAGTTTCTTCAAGTGTAGTCCCAAAAACCATCAAGCACTATGATGAAACTGTCTCTCATGAGGACTGCCACAGGAAAGGAGGATCCAGAGTTATATCTGCTGCAGAGGATAAGTTCATTAGGGTTACCAGAAATTGCAACCCAAATAAATGCTTCACAGAGTTCAAGTAACAGACACATCTCAACATCAACTGTTCGGAGGAGACTGCATGCCTAACCCTAATCATGCCTTCATGGTCGAATTGCTGCAAAGAAACCACTACTAAAGGACACCAGTAATAAGAAGAGACTTGCTTGGGCCAAGAAACACGAGCAATGGACATTGGACCGGTGGAAATCTGTCCTTTGGTCTGATGAGTCCAAATGTGATATTTTTTGGTTCCAACCTTCTTCTCTTTGTGAGACGCAGAGTAGGTGAACGAATGATCTCCGCATGTGTGGTTCCCACTGTGAAGCATGGAGTAGGAGGTGTGATGGTGCTTTGCTGGTGACACTGTCAGTGATTTATTTAGATTTCAAGGCACACTTAACCAGCATGGCTGCCACAGCATTCTGCAGCGATATGCCATCCCATCTGGTTTGCACTTAGTGGGTCCATCATTTGTTTTCAACTGAACAATGGCTATTTGACTAAGAAGGAGAGTGATGGAGTGCTGCATCAGATGACCTGGCCTCCACAATCACCTGACCTCAACCCAATTTGAGATGTTTGAGATGGAGTTGGACCGCAGAGTGACGGAAAAGCAGCCAACATGTGCTCAGCATATGTGGGAACTCCTTCAAGACTGTTTGGAAAAGCATTCCTCATGAAGCTGGTTGAGAGAATGTCAAGAGTTTGCAAAGCTGTCATCAAGGCAAAGGGTGGCTACTTTGAAGAATATAAAATATATTTAGATTTGTTTAACACTTTTTTGTTTACTACATGATTCCATGTGTGTTATTTCATAGTTCTGATGTCTTCACTATTATTCTACAATGTAGAAAATACTAAAATAAAGAAACCCTTGAATGAGTTGGTGTGTCCAAACTTTTGACTGGTACTGTATGTGTTTGTTGTGTAGGATATTGTGATACAGCTGGTATATGTCTCATGCAGGATGCTGTGGCTACCTACAAGGAGACTCGTAACGGCCTGATAGGACTGGACTATTCCACAAAATTTTCCCCATGGTAAGTACCAGCATAGCCACGGGAGGTACGGGTGTTGAGGGTACTGCAGCACCCCCTGAACAATCAGAATAAAGTTAAAGTAGTTCACTGAGCCTTTACTAGTATTAGCAACCCGATATAGATGTCTGTAGCGCAGGCAACAATGTTTTTCAGCGTCTTCACTTTGGCAAAAACTTAGTTGTATGATTAAGAACAGTAGCTTGTAAGATTCAATAGTTGGATTTGTAAGAGTTGTTGCCCTGCGATTGTCATTCTAATGTAATCCAGAAAGAACAAAACCCTGTCCTCAAACATTTACATCAAATGGTCCATAGTTACGGGCAAAGACACAAAACATCCACATCAAACTAAATACTTTTCTTGATCAAATATCATGGAAAACAACACCATTCTTTTGGGAATATTGGTGCTTGCAACACCAGGGTTGTGGGTTCAATTCCCACAGGGGACCAGTATGAAAATGTATGCACTCACTATAAAATGTATTCGCAGACAATAGACTGTATCTATAACTGTATTCTACAGGTTGGCTATAGGCTGTATCTCCCCTAGGCATATCTACCAACAGATCAAGAAGTATGAGAGTGAACGAACAGCCAATCAGAGCACATACTGGTGAGTTCCTTCCTGCTATCTCATATCCTGTTGTTTTCAGGAACATGAGGAGATCAGTCACTAAATCCATGTTTATCTCCTGTTATGTACAATACCAGTCAAAGGTTTTAGAACACCTAATCATTCCAGGGTTTTTATTTCTACTATTTTCTACATAGTAGAGCTGTCATCAAGGCAAAGGATGGCTACTTTGAAGAATCTAAAATGTAAAATATATTTTTATTAAACTTTTTTTTTTCTTACTATATGATTCCGTATGTGTTATTTAATAGTTTTGATGTCTTCACTATTCTACAATGTAGAAAATAGTAACAATAAAGAAAAACCCTGGAATGAGTGTGTCTAAATGTTTAACTTATAACTATAGCTGTGATGAGCCAGGCTAGCAGGGTGGCTGGGTAGGAGATGCACCTTTCAGTGTACTTAGTTCAGGTAACTGAATAGACTGTGAATTGAATAGAAGAAGTGATGGGGTTTTATTAAGCAAGACTGACTGTACATGTCTTCCAACAGGGTAGTATTTGAGCTGCTCTGGAGAGACTATTTCAAGTTTGTAGGAGCCAAATACGGAGACAGACTGTTTGACATCAAAGGTAAAGTTGGAAAGCCAGTTGTATATGTTGTCATCTGAAGCTTATTGCACATTATCTCATGGTGGTTATGTGTTTTCATCAGGCCTTCAGGACAAATCGATCCCTTGGAAGAAGGACATGAATCTGTTCAATGCATGGAAAGGTTAGGGAGAAATCATTACAAATCTATAGTCTTTACAATACCACTCTGATCTACGAGGTGACTACACAGAGCTGTATAAGGCAAGTATAGGGAACTGAACATCTGTGGGATGCACTGTGGTAAATATACCGTAACAATGTTCAAACTATCATCTCTCATACTACTGAGTTGTTGTGACTCCTCTGTCTCATTGTTCTAGAGGGTCGTACCGGGGTGCCGTTCGTTGATGCCAACATGCGAGAGCTGGCGCTGACGGGGTTTATGTCTAACAGGGGTCGCCAAAACGTAGCCAGCTTCCTCACCAAGGACCTGGGACTAGACTGGAGGATGGGGGCCGAGTGGTTCCACTACCTTTTGGTGAGGCTCCTGGCCAGGGTTAGTGTTAGGGTTGGGACCTGGGACTAGACTGGAGGATGGGGGTCGAGTGGTTCCACTACCTTTTGGTGAGGCTCCTGGCCAGGGTTAGTGTTAGGGTTGGGACCTGGGTTAGGACCTGGGACTAGACTGGAGGATGGGGGTCGAGTGGTTCCACTACCTTTTGGTGAGGCTCCTGGCCAGGGTTAGTGTTAGGGTTGGGACCTGGGTTAGGACCTGGGACTAGACTGGAGGATGGGGGTCGAGTGGTTCCACTACCTTTTGGTGAGGCTCCTGGCCAGGGTTAGTGTTAGGGTTGGGACCTGGGTTAGGACCTGGGACTAGACTGGAGGATGGGGGTCGAGTGGTTCCACTACCTTTTGGTGAGGCTCCTGGCCAGGGTTAGTGTTAGGGTTGGGACCTGGGTTAGGACCTGGGACTAGACTGGAGGATGGGGGTCGAGTGGTTCCACTACCTTTTGGTGAGGCTCCTGGCCAGGGTTAGTGTTAGGGTTGGGACCTGGGTTAGGACCTGGGACTAGACTGGAGGATGGGGGTCGAGTGGTTCCACTACCTTTTGGTGAGGCTCCTGGCCAGGGTTAGTGTTAGGGTTGGGACCTGGGTTAGGACCTGGGACTAGACTGGAGGATGGGGGTCGAGTGGTTCCACTACCTTTTGGTGAAGCTCCTGGCCAGGGTTAGTGTTAGGGTTGGGACCTGGGTTAGGACCTGGGTTAGGACCTGGGACTAGACTGGAGGATGGGGGTCGAGTGGTTCCACTACCTTTTGGTGAAGCTCCTGGCCAGGGTTAGTGTTAGGGTTGGGACCTGGGTTAAGACCTGGGACTAGACTAGAGGATGGGGGTCGAGTGGTTCCACTACTTACTGGTGAGGCTGGTGCCCAAGACTAAATCAACCCCTAGCCCCTACCTTTGACCCCTAGCCTCCCTCTGCACTTAGATCTGAAAGGATAGTACAGATGTATCCAAGGTGGTGGGAACTAGACCCAGCCTGTGATAGGACAGATGTATCCAAGGTGGTGGGAACTAGACCCAGCCTGTGATAGGACAGATGTATCCAAGGTGGTGGGAACTAGACCCAGCCTGTGATAGGACAGATGTATCCAAGGTGGTGGGAACTAGACCCAGCCTGTGATAGGACAGATGTATCCAAGGTGGTGGGAACTCGACCCAGCCTGTGATAGGACAGATGTATCCAAGGTGGTGGAAACTAGACCCAGCCTGTGATAGGACAGGTGTATCCAAGGTGGTGGGAACTAGACCCAGCCTGTGATAGGACAGATGTATGTATCCAAGGTGGTGGGAACTAGACCCAGCCTGTGATAGGACAGATGTATCCAAGGTGGTGGGAACTAGACCCAGCCTGTGATAGGACAGATGTATCCAAGGTGGTGGGAACTAGACCCAGCCTGTGATAGGACAGATGTATGTATCCAAGGTGGTGGGAACTAGACCCAGCCTGTGATAGGACAGATGTATCCAAGGTGGTGGGAACTAGACCCAGCCTGTGATAGGACAGATGTATGTATCCAAGGTGGTGGGAACTAGACCCAGCCTGTGATAGGACAGATGTATCCAAGGTGGTGGGAACTAGACCCAGCCTGTGATAGGACAGATGTATCCAAGGTGGTGAGAACTAGACCCAGCCTGTGATAGGACAGATGTATCCAAGGTGGTGGGAACTCGACCCAGCCTGTGATAGGACAGATGTATCCAAGGTGGTGGGAACTAGACCCAGCCTGTGATAGGACAGATGTATGTATCCAAGGTGGTGGGAACTAGACCCAGCCTGTGATAGGACAGGTGTATCCAAGGTGGTGGGAACTAGACCCAGCCTGTGATAGGACAGATGTATCCAAGGTGGTAGGAACTAGACCCAGCCTGTGATAGGACATATGTATCCAAGGTGGTGGGAACTCGACCCAGCCTGTGATAGGACAGATGTATCCAAGGTGGTGAGAACTAGACCCAGCCTGTGATAGGACAGATGTATGTATCCAAGGTGGTGGGAACTAGACCCAGCCTGTGATAGGACAGATGTATGTATCCAAGGTGGTGGGAACTAGACCCAGCCTGTGATAGGACAGATGTATCCAAGGTGGTGAGAACTAGACCCAGCCTGTGATAGGACAGATGTATGTATCCAAGGTGGTGGGAACTAGACCCAGCCTGTGATAGGACAGATGTATGTATCCAAGGTGGTGGGAACTAGACCCAGCCTGTGATAGGACAGGTGTATCCAAGGTGGTGGGAACTAGACCCAGCCTGTGATAGGACAGATGTATCCAAGGTGGTGAGAACTAGACCAAGCCTGTGATAGGACAGATGTATGTATCCAAGGTGGTGGGAACTAGACCCAGCCTGTGATAGGACAGATGTATCCAAGGTGGTGGGAACTAGACCCAGCCTGTGATAGGACAGATGTATCCAAGGTGGTGGGAACTAGACCCAGCCTGTGATAGGACAGATGTATCCAAGGTGGTGGGAACTCGACCCAGCCTGTGATAGGACAGATGTATCCAAGGTGGTGAGAACTAGACCCAGCCTGTGATAGGACAGGTGAATCCAAGGTGGTGGGAACTAGACCCAGCCTGTGATAGGACAGATGTATCCAAGGTGGTGGGAACTAGACCCAGCCTGTGATAGGACAGGTGTATCCAAGGTGGTGGGAACTAGACCCAGCCTGTGATAGGACAGATGTATCCAAGGTGGTAGGAACTAGACCCAGCCTGTGATAGGACAGATGTATCCAAGGTGGTGGGAACTCGACCCAGCCTGTGATAGGACAGATGTATCCAAGGTGGTGAGAACTAGACCCAGCCTGTGATAGGACAGATGTATGTATCCAAGGTGGTGGGAACTAGACCCAGCCTGTGATAGGACAGATGTATGTATCCAAGGTGGTGGGAACTAGACCCAGCCTGTGATAGGACAGATGTAGCCAAGGTGGTGAGAACTAGACCCAGCCTGTGATAGGACAGATGTATGTATCCAAGGTGGTGGGAACTAGACCCAGCCTGTGATAGGACAGATGTATCCAAGGTGGTGGGAACTCGACCCAGCCTGTGATAGGACAGATGTATCCAAGGTGGTGAGAACTAGACCCAGCCTGTGATAGGACAGATGTATGTATCCAAGGTGGTGGGAACTAGACCCAGCCTGTGATAGGACAGATGTATGTATCCAAGGTGGTGGGAACTAGACCCAGCCTGTGATAGGACAGATGTAGCCAAGGTGGTGAGAACTAGACCCAGCCTGTGATAGGACAGATGTATGTATCCAAGGTGGTGGGAACTAGACCCAGCCTGTGATAGGACAGATGTATCCAAGGTGGTGGGAACTCGACCCAGCCTGTGATAGGACAGATGTATCCAAGGTGGTGAGAACTAGACCCAGCCTGTGATAGGACAGATGTATGTATCCAAGGTGGTGGGAACTAGACCCAGCCTGTGATAGGACAGATGTATGCAAGATGGTGGGAACTAGACCCAGCCTGTGATAGGGCAACATGGAACTAAAATCCTAAGGCTTTTATTTAGATAAATGTCTGACTGTGGGTATACCTATTGAATGGTTTCAGGTCACACCAGGCTGGTTAGGAGACCAGTAGTGGACAGTTACCGGAGGTCTGACCAATCAGTTCCATCTCTCTACTTCCAGGTGGACCATGACGTGAGCAGTAACTATGGTAACTGGCTATACAGCGCGGGGATAGGAAATGACCCGAGAGAAAACAGGAAGTTCAACATGATCAAACAAGGACTCGACTACGACAACAACGTATGTTTCAGTCTGACCAATAAACACTGTAGAACTACCACAGTTTTTACCTGAAGGTGAAAGACCTGCAACATTGGCATGTCAGATTAGATCATCCCGTCTCCAAAGCTAGTTGCTTCATAACTAGTTATCTGATGTTATGATGTCTGCTTCCTTGGGGTTAACACATAAAGGGAGGAGGATGCTATAGCAATATACCATACAATTACCCAGAAAGTTTCTGCTATGGCAACTTTGAGAAACTGTTTGGAATAACTAGTGATTGTCCCCTTGAAGAGGATAGGAGACAATGTTAGACACTGGTTTGTAATAAGTGATTGTCTCTTGTGGTGGAAATTCTACCTTAAACTAATAATGAGGAGAGGCATACTCAATAATCAATCAAGGTATTATAATAAGGACGAGGGCGCACCACCCACGCAGGTGAAATGGAGTGAGAGCCTCCTGTACAAAGAGTACGTAAGCCTCATATACTCTAGCTATCTTATGCAAACACATGATCTTATGCACGTGTGTGTACAGAAGGAGAGACGAACCTGTGTTACGGGGTACAGACTATAATGAAAAGGTTGTCTCAGTCTGTCACAACTGAGTGAGGACAATAGGTGCCAAGGTGACAGGAAGTCACTCCAGACATACTTCCTCTAACAGCAGCTCAACGGTTCCCCCAAGATGGGCAAGCAAGCACCTTTCACTGTCGGCCCAAATGATGTACAGTCGTGGCCAAAAGTCTTGAATGACACAAATATTCATTTTCACGAAGTCTGCTGCCTCAGTTTGTATGATGGCAATCCCCCAAAAACATTTCCACTGCATTTCAGCCCTGCCACAAAAGGACCAGCTGACATCATGTCAGTGATTCTCTCGTTAACACGGGTGTGAGTGTTGACGAGGACAAGGCTGGGGAGCACTCTGTCATGCTGATTGAGTTCGAATAACAGACTGGAAGCTTCAAAAGGAGGGTGGTGTCTGGAATCATTGTTCTTCCTCTGGCAATCATGGTTACCTGCAAGGAAACATGTGCCGTCATCATTGCTTTGCACAAAAAGGGCGACAACAGGCAAGGATGTTGCTGCCAGTAAGATTGCACCTAAATCAACCATTTATCGGATCATCAAGAACTTCAAGGAGAGCGGTTCAATTGTTGTGAAGAAGGTTTCAGGGCGCCCAAGAAAGTCCAGCAAGCACCAGGACCGTCTCCCAAAGTTGATTCAGCTGCGGGATCGGGGCACCACCAGTACAGAGCTTACTCAGGAATGGCAGCAGGCAGGTGTGAGTGTATCTGTACGCACAGTGAGGTGAAGACTTTTGGAGGATGGCCTGGTGTCAAGAAGGGCAGCAAAGAAGCCACTTCTCTCCAGGAAACACATCAGGGACAGACTGATATTCTGTAAAATGTACAGGGATTGGACCGCTGAGGACTGGGGTATAATCATTTTCTCTGATAAATCCCCTTTCCGATTGTTTGGGGCATCCGGAAAAAGCGTGTCCGGAGAAGACAAGGTGAGCGCTACCATCAGTCCTGTGTCATGCCAACAGTAAAGCATCCTGAGACCATTCATGTGTGGGTTGCTTCTCAGCCAAGGGAGTGGGCTCACTCACAATTTTGCCTAAGAACACAGCCATGAATAAATAATGGTACCAACACATCCCCGAGAGCAACTTCTCCCAAACACCCAGGAACAGTTTGGTGCCTTTCAGCATGACAATAATCCCAAACACACCGCCCGGGCAACGAAGGAGTGGCTTTGTAAGAAGCATTTCAAGGTCCTGGAGTGGCCTAGCCAGTCTCCAGATCTCAACCCCATAGAAAATCTTTGGAGGGAGTTGAAAGTCCGTGTTGCCCAGCAACAGCCCCAAAACATCACTGCTCTAAAGGAGATCTGCATGGAGGAATGGGCCAAAATTCCAGGAACAGTGTGTGAAAACCTTGTGAAGACTTACAGAAAATGTTTGACCTCTGTCATTGCCAACAGAGGGTATATAACAACGTATTGAGATAAACTTTTGTTATTGACCAAATACTTATTTTCCACCATAATTTGCAAATAAATTCATTAAAAGTCCTACAATGTGATTTTCTGGATTTTTTTTCTCATATTGTCTGTCATAGTTGAAGTGTACCTATGATGAAAATAACAGGCCTCTCTCATCTTTTTAAGTGGGAGAACTTGCACAATTGGTGGCTGACTAAATACTTTTTTGCCCCACTGAATATCCACAGTAAAACAAGTCCTATATCGACATAACCTGAAAGGCAGCTCAGCAAGGAAGAAGCCACTGCTCCAAAACCGCCATCAAATAGCCAGATTATGGTTTGCAACTGCACATGGGAACAAATATTGTACTTTTTGGAGAAATGTCCTCTGGTCTGATGAAACAAAAATAGAACTATTTGGCCATAATGACCATCGTTATGTTTGGAGGAAAAAGGGGGAGGCTTGCAAGCCAAAGAACACCATCCCAACCGTGAAGCACGGGGGTGGCAGCATCATGTTGTGGGGGTGCTTTGCTGCAGGAGGGACTGGTGCACTTCACAAAATAGATGGCTTCGTGAGGATGGAAAATTATGTGGATATATTGAAGCAACATCTCAAGACATCAGTCAGGAATTTAAAGCTTGTTCGCAAATGGGTCTTCCAAATGAACAATGACCCCAAGCATACTTCCATTGTTGTGGCAAATTTGCTTAAGGACAACAAAGTCAAGGTATTAGAGTGGCCATCACAAAGCCCTGACCTCAATCCTATAGAAAATGTGTGGGCAGAACTGAAAAAGCTTGTGTGAGCAAGGAGGCCTACAAACTTGACATAGTTACACCAGCTCTGGCCAAAATTCACCCAACTTATTGTAGGAAGCTTGTGGAAGGCTACCTGAAACTTTTGACCCAAGTTAAACAATTTAAAGGCAATGCTACGAAATACTAATTGAGTGTATGTAACCTTCTGACCCACTGGGAATGTGATGAAAGAAATAAAAGCTGAAATAAATCATTATCTCAACTTTTATTCTGACATTTCACATTCTTAAAATATAGTGGTGATCCTTCCTGACCTAAAACGGGGAATTTTTACTTGGATTAAATGTCAGAAATTGTGAAACCTGAGTTTAAATGTACTTGGCTAAGGTGTAGGTAAACTTCCGACTTCAACTGTATGTTCTACACACACACACACACAACATGAACCTTTCACCCAGAAACAGGCTCCAAACATAACAGCTCTATCACTGGTGTGCAGAATATAACACTTTGTCTCCAGTTAAGTGAAGAGGAACCGGTTAGTTTCTGTCAGCTCTTGGGTAAGCGACCGGGGCGGCAGGGTAGCCTAGTGGTTAGCGCGTTGGACTAAAGGTTGCAAGTTCAATTCCCCGAGCTGACAAGGTACAAGTCTGTCATTCTGCCCCTGAACAAGGCAGTTAACCCACTGTTCCTAGGCCGTCATTGAAAATAAGAATTTGTTCTTAACTGACTTGCCTAGTCAAATAAAGGTAAAATAAAAAAATCATGGGGTCCTGCTACACACACAGAACAGTTAGAACAGGCCTCTTATTAATACACACACACACGGTTCTATCTGTATATGCATTAGTTTCTTTAACAATCTCAAGACCAATGCCTAGGCTTAAAGAAGATATTTCAGTTCACAAGCATTAATAAGATTTAACTTCAAAATGCCCTCACACTCTCCTCTTCAAGGACACTATGTTAAACACTAGGTTTGTAATAACTAGTGATTGTCTCTCCTCTTCAAGTAAACTATGTTAGACACTAGGTTTGTAATAACTAGTGATTGTCTTTCCTCTTCAGGGGGACTATGTTAGACACTGGATCCCAGAGCTCAAGGGGATCAGAGGGGGGGAGGTCCACGCCCCATGGACCCTTAGCTCCGCCTCCCTGTCTCACGCACTGGTGTCCCTCAACGACACATACCCTTCCCCCATTGTCATGGCACCAGAATGGAGTCGCCACACCAACAAGAAGCCGGTGGGTGTTGTTAAAGATGTGAATTTCATAGAAAAAGGAAGTGGTGTATGTAGATCTACGTTTCTAGAATGGCTCTACCAGTTATGACTAATGTACAATCGGGTGAGAAGGGCCTTGGTCAGGGAGGTGACCAAGAACCCGATGGTCACTCTGACAGAGCTCCAGAGTTCCTCTGTGGAGATGGGAGAGCCTTAGTTTTTTTTTTAGTTTTTTTTTTCTTCCCAATTTTTGTTTTTAATAAATTGGCAAAATGTCTAAAGACCAGTTTTTACTTTGTAATCATGGGGTATTGTGTGTAGCTTGAGGAAAACAATTAATTTAATACATTTGAGAATAAGACGTAACGTAACAAAATGTGGAAAAAGTCAAGGGGTCTGAATACTTTCCGAATGCCCTCTATATAACATTCAAAGGACCCAAATGGTCATAAGAATAATTTAAGAATTTAATTGATTAATTAATTTGTTTTTGTGCTAACAACCTGTCCCAAAAATGTCACTTCACGGTCGTTGTCTCTTGAGACATTTGTTATGTGAACCTGTCTTTATAAAAAAGGTACTTCAAGACTATTCTCTCTTGACACATCAATTTCAAGGTTTTGGTTCTAAATGTAAAGTCTTCTGCAGACTGGTGCTGGGCCCTCGGCCAGAGGAAAGACTGGTCCATCCCACACCCCTAAACAACACAAGGACAGAGGAATAGACTTCTACTTCTCCAAGAGCAAGAACTTCTGATGGAGCAGACTGACTGAAAAGACTGAAAGAACTTTTGGGCTTCCGCAAGGAAATGGTTTGACCCATCCCCGCTTTGTATGGGTGGATGGTTTGACCCATCCCCGCTTTATATGGGTGGATGGTTTGACCCATCCCCGCTTTATATGGGTGGATGGTTTGACCCATCCCCGCTTTATATGGGTGGATGGTTTGACCCATCCCCGCTTTATATGGGTGGATGGTTTGACCTATCCCCGCTTTATATGGGTGGATGGTTTGACCCATCCCCGCTTTATATGGGTGGATGGTTTGACCCATCCCCGCTTTATATGGGTGGATGGTTTGACCCATCCCGCTTTATATGGGTGGATGGTTTGACCCATCCCCGCTTTATATGGGTGGATGGTTTGACCCATCCCCACTTTGTATGGGTGGATGGTTTGACCCATCCCCGCTTTATATGGGTGGATGGTTTGACCCATCCCCGCTTTATATGGGTGGATGGTTTGACCCATCCCCGCTTTGTATGGGTGGATGGTTTGACCCATCCCCGCTTTATATGGGTGGATAGTTTGACCCATCCCCGCTTTATATGGGTGGATGGTTTGACCCATCCCCGCTTTGTATGGGTGGATGGTTTGACCCATCCCCGCTTTGTATGGGTGGATGGTTTGACCCATCCCCACTTTATATCGGTGGATGGTTTGACCCATCCCCGCTTTATATGGGTGGATGGTTTGACCCATCCCTGCTTTATATGGGTGGATAGTTTGACCCATCCCCGCTTTATATGGGTGGATGGTTTGACCCATCCCTGCTTTATATGGGTGGATGGTTTGACCCATCCCTGCTTTATGTCGATGGATGGTTTGACCCATCCCCACTTTATATGGGTGGATAGTTTGACCCATCCCTGCTTTATATGGGTGGATGGTTTGACCCATCCCTGCTTTATATCGGTGGATGGTTTGACCCATCCCTGCTTTATATCGGTGGATGGTTTGACCCATCCCTGCTTTATATCGGTGGATGGTTTGACCCATCCCTGCTTTATATCGGTGGATGGTTTGACCCATCCCCGCTTTATATGGGTGGATGGTTTGACCCATCCCCGCTTTGTATGGGTGGATGGTTTGACCCATCCCCGCTTTGTATGGGTGGATGGTTTGACCCATCCCCGATTTGTATGGGTGGATGGTTTGATCCATCCCCGCTTTGTATGGGTGGATGGGTTGACCCATCCCTGCTTTATATCGGTGGATGGTTTGACCCATCCCCGCTTTGTATGGGTGGATGGTTTGACCCATCCCCGCTTTATATGGGTGGATGGGTTTACCCATCCCCGCTTTATATGGGTGGATGGTTTGACCCATCCCCGCTTTATATGGGTGGATGGTTTGACCCATCCCCGCTTTGTATGGGTGGATGGTTTGACCCATCCCCGCTTTATATGGGTGGATGGGTTTACCCATCCCCGCTTTATATGGGTGGATGGTTTGACCCATCCCCGCTTTATATGGGTGGATGGTTTGACCCATCCCCGCTTTGTATGGGTGGATGGTTTGACCCATCCCCGCTTTGTATGGGTGGATGGTTTGACCCATCCCCGCTTTATATGGGTTTATGGTTTGACCCATCCCCGCTTTATATGGGTGGATGGTTTGACCCATCCCTGCTTTGTATGGGTGGATGGTTTGACCCATCCCCGCTTTGTATGGGTGGATGGTTTGACCCATCCCCGCTTTGTATGGGTGGATGGGTGTGTGACACATGGTTTTGAGAAGGTACTGCTGAGTGGGTGGTGTGATACAGACAACTCTTTTGTTTCTGTTTTATATTGCCACTGTTTTTTTATGTTTCATATGTTTTATCAATTTCTATTGACTTGTTACATCACAGAACCATTTGAGGTAGTACCTGTATTGGTTGTTTTTTACTCTCTACAAAAGCAGCCATGTCTTTATAATGGTTCATAATAAACATGTTGATGCTGGTTGTAATGTTTCCTATTTGTATTTATTATGGATCCCCATTTAGTTCCTGACAAGGCAGCAGCTACTCTTCCTGGGGTTTATTATTGATCCCCATTAGTTCCTGTCAAGGCAACAGCTACTCTTCCTGGGGTTTATTATGGATCCCCATTTAGTTCCTGACAAGGCAGCAGCTACTCTTCCTGGGGATTATTATTGATCCCCATTAGTTCCTGTCAAGGCAGCAGCTACTCTTCCTGGGGATTTAATATTGATCCCCATTAGTTCATGTCAAGGCAACAGCTACTCTTCCTGGGGTTTATTATGGATCCCCATTAGTTCTTGCCAGGTCAGCAGCTACTCTTCCTGGGGTTTATTATGGATCCCCATTAGTTCCTGACAAGGCAGCAGTAGCTACTCTTCCTGGTGTTTATTATGGATCCCCATTAGTTCCTACCAAGGCAGCAGCTACTCTTCCTGGGGTTTATTATGGATCCCCATTAGTTCCTGACAAGGCAGCAGCTACTCTTCCTGGGGTCCAGCAAAATGAAGGCAGTTATACCATTTTTAAAACATTACAATACGTTCCTTACAGAATTCATAACACACTGTGCCCTCAGGCCCATACTCCACTGCCACATATCTACAACACAACATCCATGAGGTTTACATCTAATTGTTGTATAAGATGAATGAGTGAGTATGATACTGGTTACACAATTTTACAATGTGATTTTGGACTGTTTAATGAAGGAAACTCCAATTCCCTTTTGAGTTTAATTAAATCAGAGGACCGCCCCTGAGCCCAGTTAGGGTTGGGCATCCTGGGACAGGCCCTTTTCTGCAACTCCTGAATAAAACCCCAACTTTGAGAAATTGTCAACCAGACCATGTTCTCCTCCATTGCTGAATCTTTTAACCATACCATGTGGTTAAACTCTTAGACTATCGATACAGACAGAATAAGAACAAGTCTTTGATATTAATTACTGCAGCTAGGAATTCGGTATCATTGAACGCAAAGAACGACAACCGCCGGAACATCCATTCTATAACGAATGAAAGTCACTCTGAACAACACACTCTAACCACAACAGAGAGCGAGAGGGAGAGAGACGGACAATTCTGCAAAATAAAAAAACTTTTCACCAGCGATCAAGACGACACACTGAGCGTAAATATATATATTGATTGCAATTGTTCCCGAATGAGTGAGCGTTCATGTGCAAAGGATTAGCATTTCAATTGTTATAATGATCAACTCTGTAGTGACTTCTCAGCTGACCCCCACTCCCCGTTTTGTCCACCAAGCCGCCATGCCGGTTTAGCCCACTAGGGCACATTCCCTTATCATTTCTTGTAACCATATTGACTTTGTTTGTTTGTTTATGCATTTCTGTGAATTACTTAGTTAGTTAATAAATAAATTATTTAAGACAATTGATGTATGGATGACTCATAGTGAAGACTGGGTTTGTGCAGATAACCAACAATTTACGACGTTTGGAATGAGACTAACGTGAGGTAAAGTAAATAAAGCATTCATGAGAAGACTATGGATTAGATATAAAAATATCTGAAAAGTTATTTTAGGAAATGATAATTATGTAATTGAATATTTTCCTTGGTGCCCCGACTTCCTAATTAATTACAGTTACATGATTAATTAGTTTGATCGCGTAATACTAATTACAGAGAATCTTTGATTAAAAACTAAGTCTTCAATTTAATGATAGATGCAATAAAATGCAAATTAATTACTTAAAAATCATACATTGTGATTTTCTGGATTTTTGTTTTTTTCTGGATTCTCTCATAGTTGAAGTGTACCTATGATAAAAGTTACAGACCTCTACATGCTTTGTAAGTAGGAAAACTTGCAAAATCGGCAGTGTATCAAATACTTGTTCTCCTCACTGTATGTTTGTTTTCATGGTGTAGTTTCTAATACTTTTTATTCAGATTTGTCACATGATTTCTCAATTTGCAGTACGTTTGCCAATCATTTGTGCAACCAGACCTATTTGCCATTCCTTTTGCCTCATCCCTCTCACCCATACACTTTTTCAATTCCTCATCAATCCACGGGGATTGAACAGTTTAGTCATGTTCTTAATGGGTGCTTATTAGTAACTGGAATAAGGAATTTCATAAATGTGTCAAGTGCAGCGTCTGGTTGCTCCTCATTACACACTACAGACCAGCAAATATTCTTTACATCATCAACATATGAATCACTACAAAACGTATTGTATGATCTCTTATACACTATATTAGACCCAGCCTTTGGAACTTTGGTTTTCCTAGATATGGCTATTTATATTGTGATCACTACATCCTATGTATTTGGATACTGCTTTGTAGCAAATATCTGCAACATTAGTAAATATGTGACCAATACATGTTGATTTAATTCCTGTGCTGTTTGTAACGACCCTGGTGGGTTGACTGATAACCTGAACCAGGTTGCACTGGTTACCGTTTGAAGCTTTTTATTTTTTATTTTATTTGAATTTTAGCCCTTTTTCTCCCCAATTTCCTGGTCTCCAATTGTGTAGTAGCTACTATCTTGTCTCATGGCTACAACTCCCGTACGGGCTCGGGAGAGACGAAGGTTGAAAGTCATGCGTCCTCCGATACACAACCCAACCAAGCCGCACTGCGCCCGGCCCGCCACAGGAGTCGCTGGTGCGCGATGAGACAAGGATATCCCTACCGGCCAAGCCCTCCCTAACCTGGACGACGCTAGGCCAATTGTGCGTCGCCCCACGGACCTCCCGGTCGCGGCAGGTTACGACAGATCCCTAGGACCATGCCTCAGGACTACCTGACATGATGACTACTGTCCACCTGACTGTGCTGCTGCTCCAGTTTCAACTGTTCTGCCTTATTATTATTCAACCATGCTGGTAATTTATGAACATTTGAACATCTTGGCCATGTTCTGTTATAATCTCCACCCGGCACAGCCAGAAGAGGACTGGCCACCCCACATAGCCTGGTTCCTCTCTAGGTTTCTTCCTAGGTTTTGGCCTTTCTAGGGAGTTTTTCCTAGCCACCGTGCTTCTACACCTGCATTGCGCGCTGTTTGGGGTTTTAGACTGGGTTTCTGTACAGCACTTTGAGATATCAGCTGATGTACGAAGGGCTATATAAATACATTTGATTTGATTTGATTTGACAGAGCCTGGGCGCAAACCCAGAGTCTCTGGTGGCACAGCTGGCGCTGCAGCGCCCTTAACCACTGCGCCACCCGGGAGGCTGAAGCTTTTTCTTGAGTGGGCAGCTTGATGAAAGCCAGTCAATATTTAAATCACCCAGAAAATATACCTCTGTTTATCACACACACTATCAAGCATTTCACACATTTTCCAGATACTGACTGTTAGCACTTGGTGGTCTATAGCATCTTTCCACCAGAATGGGCCTTAGGTGAGGCAGATGAACCTGCAGCCATATTACTTCAACAGTATTTAACATTTTCCAGATACTGACTGTTAGCACTTGGTGGTCTATAACAGCTTCCCACCAGAATGGGCCTTAGGTGAGGCAGATGAACCTGCAGCCATATTACTTCAACAGTATTTAACATTTTCCAGATACTGACTGTTAGCACTTGGTGGTCTATAGCATCTTTCCACCAGAATGGGCCTTAGGTGAGGCAGATGAACCTGCAGCCATATTACTTCAACAGTATTTAACATTTTCCAGATACTGACTGTTAGCACTTGGTGGTCTATAGCAGCTTCCCACCAGAATGGGCTTTAGGTGAGGCAGATGAACCTGCAGCCATATTACTTCAACATTATTTAACACGAGAACCTCTAAGTTTTACAGGAATGTGGTTCTGAATATAAACAGCAACACCTCCACCATTGGCATTTCTGTCTTTTCTCAGTTCTAACAGTGGACTTCCTCCTAGGGCACACCGCCTCAGTTTTAACAGTGGACTTCCTACTAGTGCACACCGCCTCAGTTCTAACAGCATAAATCTGGTTCATAGGCACATGATTGCTACATACAATAGCTGTAGGATCAGCAGAAGCATTCAGGACAGTTAGAGAGACATAACTTAGGTTACTTACATTGTGTCTACCAACACCCCTGGTACATTTCCTGAAGCATTATGATGACTCAGCAACACAATGGTAGAGATTAAATGAGTTAGGCTTGAGTCATTGATAAGTCATTGTCTCAACACAGCCTTATAGTGCTGTGAAAGGATCCAGGATCCCACATGATTTGGGTGGATCCCATCCTCCTTATAAAAAGTGTTCTGTTTCCAAAAGGTATCAAAATTGTCAACAAAAGTTATACCCATTGAGCTGCAATAATCACATAGCCAGTTGTGAAGAGAAAGAATCATGCTAAAGCGTTCAATGCCACGATTCAGAGATGGCACAGAGCCAGATATGATGGGTCTTTTATTAGTATCTAGCAGAGAGTCAATCAGCTCTGTGAAATCCAGTTTCAACTGTTCAGAGCTGCCCTTCATAATGTCATTAAAACCCACATGGACTACTATAGAATCAATGTCCATGTCCTGGTGTAGTACATTCAGGAGCAGCTTAGTAATGTTATTAAAACCCACATGGACTACGATAGAATCAATGTCCATGACCTGGTGTAGTACATTCAGGAGCAGCTTAGTAATGTTATTAAAACCCACATGGACTAGGACAGAATCAATGTCCTGGTGTAGTACATTCAGGAGCAGCTTAGTAATGTTATTAAAACCCACATGGACTACGATAGAATCACTGTCCATGTCCTGGTGTAGTACATTCAGGAGCAGCTTAGTAATGTCATTAAAATCCACATGGACTACGATAGAATCAATGTCCATGTCCTGGTGTAGTACATTCAGGAGCAGCTTAGTAATGTTATTTAAACCCACATGGACTACGATAGAATCACTGTCCATGTCCTGGTGTAGTACATTCAGGAGCAGCTTAGTAATGTTTATTTACTCCAGCTTCGGGATAGAACATTGTTTTTGCACCAGGAACAGTCACATTTCTTACCATGGAGCTGCCCAAAATCAAGGACGAGGAAATCTACCCACTCCCATGCTTCACAGGTTTCAGAGAACCCTTTAAGGACGGGAGAGAGGCAGGATAACTTGAGCTGGGGGGAAATAGTGACCGCTGTTGAATCTGAAAGTGTGGCAAGTGAAGATTGTGATAATGAAGAAAGGAACAAAACGAGCAAAAGTTGTAGTAGAAGACGAGGACCGGCCCAATAATGCATTTCTTATTGGACTGTGTTTTTTGGACAAGGAGATATATTTGGGAAATTCATTTGTAATATCGAGGAGCAGTGAGAAAGGTGGATTCAATCAAGGTGACTAGAAGCGGCCATGTTTTGGTTAAGCTGGAGACTCGTTGGATAAACAGTACCAGTCAAAATCCTGGACACACTAATTTGAGAGTTTTTCTTTATTTTTACTATTTTCTAAATTTTAGAATAATACTGAAGACATCAAAACTATGAAATAACACATTTGGAATCATGTAGTAACCAAAAAAGTGTTAAACAAATCAACATATATTTTGTATGTTAGATTCTTCAAAGTAGCCACCCTTTGTCTTGATGACAGCTTTGCACACTCTTGACATTCTCTCAACCAGCTTCACCTGGAATGATTTTCCAACAGTCTTGTAGGAGTTCCCACATATGCTGAGCACTTGTTCGCTGCTTTTCCTTAACTCTGCGGTCCAACTCATCCCAAACCATCTCAATTGGGTTGAGATCAGGTGATTGTGGAGGCCAGGTCATCTGATGTAGCACTCGATCACTCTCCTTGGTCAAATAGCCCTTACACAGCCTGGAGGTGTGTTTTGGGTTATTGTCCTGTTAAAAAACAAATGATAGTCCCACTAAGCGCAAACCAGATGGGATGGCATATCGCTGCAGAATGCTGTGGTAGCCATGCTGATTAAGTGTGCCTTGAATTTGAAATAAATCACAGACAGTGTCACCAGAAAAGCAGCATCACACCTCCTCCTCCATGCTTCACGGTGGGAACCACACATGCGGAGATCATCCGTTCACCTACTCTGCGTCTCACAAAGACACGGCGGTTGGAACAGAACATCTCAAATTTGGACTCATCAGACCAAAGGACAGATTTCCACCTGTCCAATGTCCATTGCTCATGTTTCTTGGCACAAGCAAGTCTCTTCTTCTTATTGGTGTCCTTTAGCAGTGGTTTCTTTGCAGCAATTCGACCATGAAGGCATGATTAGGGTTAGGCATGCAGTCTCCTCCGAACAGTTGATGTTGAGATGTGTCTGTTACTTGAACTCTGTGAAGCATTTATTTGGGCTGCAATCTGAGGCTGGTAACTCTAATGAACTAATCCTCTGCAGCAGAAGTAACTCTGGGTCTTCCTTTCCTGTGGCGGTCCTCATGAGAGACAGTTAACTCTAATGAACTAATCCTCTGCAGGAGAGGTAACTCTGGGTCTTCCTTTCCTGTGGCGGTCCTCATGAGAGACAGGTTCATCATAGCACTTGATGGTTTTTGGGACTGCACTTGAAGAAATGTTCAAATTTCTTAAAATGTTCCACATTGACTGATCTGGCACACCTGTTAATTTAAATGCATTGCAGGTGACTACCTCATGAAGCTGGTTGAGAGAATGCTAAGCTCCTCCCTGCTCTCCTGTGTCACTCGCTCCCTCCCCCTCCTGCTAGAGCGGCACCTCTCTCTCCCTCCTCTCACGCTTTATCAGCTCTGGATAATAAAGTAGCTTAAACAATGACTTTCTGCTGCTTACCTCACTAGGATTGAACAATCCGACCAGGCCTATATGGAACGGGTCTACTTGTCCTCGGTTCCATTCAGAACAGATCTCTCTATATTTATTTATTTATTTAGGCATATCAGGTCCGGGTGGGAAAGCCCCAGGTCCATTTCAGAATGGGTCCAGGGCCTCTACTCTGATATCACCTACTATTGAAATTACCTTAAGAAAGTTATATGCAAAACAAAACATTACTTAAAAAAACTATTTGTTTACAAGCTGTACTTCTAGTTTATGGTTGATGCAGCTTGTTGGCCATTAGCCAATCTGTTTTTCTCAAGGAGTTCAAAACGTGAATGCATCCCAACTGGTATTTATGACTTCACAACTGGTAATTACCACCACCCCACTTGGTTATGAACTCTGCATTAGTGTCAGGGGTTTCTTTTATGCCTGGTACATTAGGTTATGATCACCTTATCATCCCCAGCTTCCAATTGGCTCATTCATCCTGTCTCCTCTCCCCTGCAACTCTCCCACAGTTTTTTTGTAGTAAAAGAGGCTGTGTAATCTAGGCCTACCTGGTAAATAAAGGGTTAATAATATACAACTCATCCATGCCATGGTGGTTAACCTTGACCTTTATCCAAGCTATTTCATAGATAAGCCTGGCCTACACTACAGCTTAGACTCAAAACACCTTCCAAATTGCTCACAAAAAATACCTTACAAAAAAGACCTTACAAATTATTCACAAAAAGACCTTACAAATTACTCACTAACACACCTTACAAATTACTCGCTAACAAACCTTAAAAATTACTCACAAATAAACCTTACAAATTACTCACTGGTAAGCCTTACAAGTTACTCTAACAAACCTTACAAATTACTCACAAAAAAGGCCTAACATATTACTCACTAACAAGCCTTACAATTTACTCACTAACAAAACTTACAAATTACTTACTTACTTACAAACCTTACAAATTACTCACTTACAAACCTTACAAAATGCTCACTAAAAATACCTTACAAAACAAAAGTTATATATAATCTACACATCACTGTGTATGGATAATTATCTACACTATGTATGGAGAATTATCTACACATCATTATGTATGGAGAATTATCCACACATCACTATGTATGGAGACTTATCTACACATTTTGTATGGAGAATTATCTACACATCATTATGTATGGAGAATTATCTACACATCATTATGTATGGAGAATTATCTACACATCATTATGTATGGAGAATTATCTACACATCATTATGTATGGAGAATTATCTACACATCATAGAGCTGCAAAACCTGGACCCGTACAAATCAGCTGGGCTTGACAATCTGGACCCTCTATTCCTGAAACTATCCGCCGCCATTGTCGCAACCCCTATTACCAGCCTTTTCAACCTCTCTTTCATATCGTCTGAGATCCCCAAGGATTGGAAAGCTGCCGCAGTCATCCCCCTCTTCAAAGGGGGCGACACCCTGGACCCAAACTGCTACAGACCTATATCCATCCTGCCCTGCCTATCTAAGGTCTTCGAAAGCCAAGTCAACAAACAGGTCACTGACCATCTCGAATCCCACCGTACCTTCTCCGCTGTGCAATCTGGTTTCCGAGCCGGTCACGGGTGTACCTCAGCCACGCTCAAGGTACTAAACGATATCATAACCGCCATCGATAAAAGACAGTACTGTGCAGCCGTCTTCATAGACCTTGCCAAGGCTTTCGACTCTGTCAATCACCGTATTCTTATCGGCAGACTCAGTAGCCTCGGTTTCTCGGATGACTGCCTTGCCTGGTTCACCAATTACTTTGCAGGCAGAGTTCAGTGTGTCAAATCGGAGGGCATGCTGTCCGGTCCTCTGGCAGTCTCTATGGGGGTGCCACAGGGTTCAATTCTCGGGCCGACTCTTTTCTCTGTATATATCAATGATGTTTCTCATGCTGCGGGCGATTCCCTGATCCACCTCTACGCAGACGACACCATTCTATATACTTCCGGCCCGTCCTTGGACACTGTGCTATCTAACCTCCAAACGAGCTTCAATGCCATACAGCACTTCTTCCGTGGCCTCCAACTGCTCTTAAACGCTAGTAAAACCAAATGCATGCTTTTCAACCTTTCGCTGCCTGCACCCGCACGCCTGACCAGAATCACCACCCTGGATGGTTCCGACCTTGAATATGTGGACATCTATAAGTACCTAGGTGTCTGGCTAGACTCTAAACTCTCCTTCCAGACCCATATCAAACATCTCCAATCGAAAATCAAATCAAGAGTCGGCTTTCTATTCCGCAACAAAGCCTCCTTCACTCACGCCGTCAAACTTACCCTAGTAAAACTGACTATCCTACCGATCCTCGACTTCGGCGATGTCATCTACAAAATTGCTTCCAACACTCTACTCAGCAAACTGGATGCAGTTTATCACAGTGCCATCCGTTTTGTCACTAAAGCACCTTATACCACCCACCACTGCGACTTGTATGCTCTAGTCGGCTGGCCCTCGCTACATATTCGTCGCCAGACCCACTGGCTCCAGGTCATCTACAAGTCCATGCTAGGTAAAGCTCCGCCTTATCTCAGTTCACTGGTTACGATGGCAACACCCATCCGTAGCACGCGCTCCAGCAGGTGTATCTCACTGATCATCCCTAAAGCCAACACCTCATTTGGCCGCCTTTCGTTCCAGTTCTCTGCTGCCTGTGACTGGAACGAATTGCAAAAATCGCTGAAGTTGGAGACTTTTATCTCCCTCACCAACTTCAAACATCTGCTATCTGAGCAGCTAACCGATCGCTGCAGCTGTACATAGTCTATTGGTAAATAGCCCACCCATTTTCACCTACCTCATCCCCATACTGTTTTTATTTATTTATTTTTCTGCTCTTTTGCACACTAATATCTCTACCTGTACATGACCATCTGATCATTTACCACTCCAGTGTTAATCTGCATAATTGTAATTATTCGCCTACCTTCTCATGCCTTTTGCACACAATGTATATAGACTCCCCTTTTTTCTACTGTGTTATTGACTTGTTAATTGTTTACTCCATGTGTAACTCTGTGTTGTCTGTTCACACTGCTATGCCTTATCTTGGCCAGGTCGCAGTTGCAAATGAGAACTTGTTCTCAACTAGCCTACCTGGTTAAATAAAGGTGAAATAAAAATTTTTAAAAATTAAATGGAGAATTATCTACACATTATGTATGGAGAATTATCTACACATCATTATGTATGGAGAATTATCTACACATCACTATGTATGGAGAATTATCTAAACATCATTATGTATGGAGAATTATCTACACATCACTATGTATGGAGAATTATCTACACATTATGTATGGAGAATTATCTACACATCATTATGTATGGAGAATTATCTACACATCACTATGTATGGAGAATGATCTACACATCATGTATGGAGAATTATCTACACATCATTATGTATGGAGAATTATCTACACATCACTATGTATGGAGAATGATCTACACATCATGTATGGAGAATTATCTACACATCATTATGTATGGAGAATTATCTACACATCATGTATGGAGAATTATCTACACATCACTATGTATGGAGAATTATCTACACATCACTATGTATGGAGAATGATCTACACATCATTATGTATGGAGAATTATCTACACATCACTATGTATGGAGAATTATCTACACATCATTATGTATGGAGAATTATCTACACATCACTATGTATGGAGAATTATCTACACATCACTATGTATGGAGAATTATCTACACATCATTATGTATGGAGAATTATCTACACATCACTATGTATGGAGAATTATCTACACATCACTATGTATGGAGAATGATCTACACATCATGTATGGAGAATTATCTACACATCATTATGTATGGAGAATTATCTACACATCATGTATGGAGAATTATCTACACATCACTATGTATGGAGAATTATCTACACATCACTATGTATGGAGAATTATCTACACATCATGAATGTAGGGTAAACGATTCAGCCCATAACAGGGCTCATAGCCCCCCTCCTCCCAGTCCTAGAACAGCCCAGTCCTAGAACAGCCCAGTCCTAGATGTTTGTCCTCATGGTTCCTGTCCCACCCAGTCCTAGAACAGCCCCGTCCTAGATGTTTGTCCTCATGGTTCCTGTCCCACCCAGTCCTAGAACAGCCCAGTCCTAGATGTTTGTCCTCATGGTTCCTGTCCCACCCAGTCCTAGAACAGCCCCGTCCTAGATGTTTGTCCTCATGGTTCCTGTCCCACCCAGTCCTAGAACAGCCCCGTCCTAGATGTTTGTCCTCATGGTTCCTGTCCCACCCAGTCCTAGAACAGCCCCGTCCTAGATGTTTGTCCTCATGGTTCCTGTCCCACCCAGTCCTAGAACAGCCCAGTCCTAGAACAGCCCAGTCCTAGAACAGCCCAGACCTAGAACAGCCCAGTCCTAGATCAGCCCAGTCCTAGACCAGCCCAGTCCTAGAACAGCCCAGTCCTAGACCAGCCCAGTTCTAGAACAGCACAGTCCTAGACCAGCCCAGTCCTAGACCAGCCCAGTCCTAGAACAGCCCAGACCTAGAACATACCTAGAACAGCCAGTCCTAGACCAGCCCAGTCCTAGAACAGCCCAGACCTACAACAGCCCAGTCCTAGATGTTTGTCCTCGTGGTTCCCGGCTCAGAGCAACAGGCTACACATCTGCTGCAGGTCTAAAGGTCCATTTGGCAGTTGCGTTCTCCGTTCGGTACAAAGTCCCACTGACTGCTGAAGGAAGCAAAAACAAGCACCAGGGAAACATCTAAAACTGCGTTGAATGGATGAAATAGACTGTAAAGGCACTAGATGATCAATTAACTTGAACTAATTAAGTATTTTGTTGAGGCCTTGAATTGAAGTTATTCATTTTCTAAAGGTTTGTAGAGTAAGGAGTTATTTTACACACGCAGATGACCGGGTGACACCTGATAACACTCCTGTGAGTGTGTTATGACAGATTAAACATTAATTTATCTACCCACTAATGCCCTCCTACCAATGGAAAGGTGTTAAACCTCCACTTGACAAACAATCTCCTATCGAACACTTCCAGCCTGTGTGTTGCACCAACACCTGTGACTGAAGATGAGCTCCGGGTTCGGGCAGGTACTGACAGCGGTCGGGGAGTTCGGAACATTCCAGAAGCAAATGTTGGCTGCGATATGCTTCCCGAACATCTTCAATGGGTTCCACATGTTCTGTCAGGTGTTTACGGGGATGAACTTCCCTCATCACTGTAACACCGACTGGATCAGGACGCAGGGACCCAACCTGACCAACGATAGGCTGTTGAACCTCACCCTTCCACCGCTGGAGGATGGCCCTGGGTTCCAGTCCTGTAAGATGTACACTCCGGTGGATCTGGACTTGCAGACTATTGAAGTGTATGGGATAAACAGTACCATCTCCTGCAGGGATGGATGGAAGTATGAGGCTCCCCAAGGGACCACCAGCCTGGTGACTGAGGTAGGGTCGTAGGATAGGGTAGTTGGGGCAGACAATGGGTCAGTAGAGATACTAAATATCTGTTGCGCCTGCAGTCTGATGCCCTAGTTTGAGTAAATCAAATGATGCCACACTACCTCTCTTATTCCACTACCAGTGATCTGGTGATGCCACACTACCTCTCTTATTCCTCTACCAGTGATCTGGTGATGCCACCCTACCTCTCTTATTCCACTACCAGTGATCTGGTGATGCCACACTACCTCTCTTATTCCTCTACCAGTGATCTGGTGATGCCACCCTACCTCTCTTATTCCACTACCAGTGATCTGGTGATGCCACCCTACCTCTCTTATTCCACTACCAGTGATCTGGTGATGCCACACTACCTCTCTTATTCCACTACCAGTGATCTGGTGATGCCACACTACCTCTCTTATTCCACTACCAGTGATCTGGTGATGCCACACTACCTCTCTTATTCCTCTACCAGTGATCTGGTGATGCCACACTACCTCTATTATTCTGTCAAACAGACAGACACACAGACAGACAGACAGACTGCACTGGACTCAGTGGGCTGTTTCCTTAATGATGTTAGATTTGGCAGCTGTTTCCTTAATAATGTTAGATTTGGCAGCTGTTTCCATAATGATATTTAATTTGGCAGCTGTTTCCATAATGATGTCAGACTTGGCAGCTGTTTCCATAATGATGTCAGACTTGGCAGCTGTTTCCTTAATGATGTTAGATTTGGCAGCTGTTTCCATAATGATGTTAGCCTTTGCAGCTGTTTCCATAATGATGTTAGACTTGGCAGCTGTTTCCTTAATGATGTTAGACTTGGCAGCTGTTTCCTTAATGATGTCAGACTTGGCAGCTGTTTCCATAATGATGTCAGACTTGGCAGCTGTTTCCATAATGATGTTAGCCTTTGCAGCTGTTTCCATGATGATGTTAGACTTGGCAGCTGTTTCCCTAATGATGTTAGACTTGGCAGCTGTTTCCTTAATGATGTCAGACTTGGCAGCTGTTTCCTTAATGATGTTAGACTTGGCAGCTGTTTCCATAATGATGTTAGATTTGGCAGCTGTTTCCATAATGATGTTAGACTTGGCAGCTGTTTCCTTAATGATGTCAGACTTGGCAGCTGTTTCCATAATGATGTCAGACTTGGCAGCTGTTTCCATAATGATGTCAGACTTGGCAGCTGTTTCCATAATGATATCAGACTTGGCAGCTGTTTCCTTAATGATGTCAGACTTGGCAGCTGTTTCCATAATGATGTTAGCCTTTGCAGCTGTTTCCTTAATGATGTTAGATTTGGCAGCTGTTTCCATAATGATGTTAGATTTGGCAGCTGTTTCCTTAATGATGTTAGATTTGGCTGCTGTTTCCATAATGATGTTAGACTTGGCAGCTGTTTCCATAATGATGTCAGACTTGGCAGCTTTTTCCTTAATGATGTCAGACTTGGCAGCAGTTTCCATAATGATATTTAATTTGGAAGCTGTTTCCATAATGATGTCAGACTTGGCAGCTGTTTCCATAATGATGTTAGATTTGGCAGCTGTTTCCATAATGATGTTAGCCTTTGCAGCTGTTTTCATAATGATGTTAGACTTGGCAGCTGTTTCCATAATGATGTCAGACTTGGGAGCTGTTTCCATAATGATATCAGACTTGGCAGCTGTTTCCATAATGATGTCAGACTTGGCAGCTGTTTCCATAATGATGTCAGACTTGGCAGCTGTTTCCATAATGATATCAGACTTGGCAGCTGTTTCCATAATGATGTTAGACTTGGCAGCTGTTTCCATAATGATGTTAGATTTGGCAGCTGTTTCCATAATGTGGTTAGCCTTTGCAGCTCTTTCCGTAATGATGTTAGACTTGGCAGCTGTTTCCATAATGATGTCAGACTTGGCAGCTGTTTCCATAATGATATCAGACTTGGCAGCTGTTTCCATAATGATGTCAGACTTGGCAGCTGTTTCCTTAATGATTTTAGACTTGGCAGCTGTTTCCATAATGATTTTAGACTTGGCAGCTGTTTCCATAATGATATCAGACTTGGCAGCTGTTTCCTTAATGATATTAGACTTGGCAGCTGTTTCCATAATGATGTTAGACTTGGCAGCTGTTTCCATAATGATGTTAGCCTTTGCAGCTGTTTCCTTAATGATGTTAGATTTGGCAGCTGTTTCCTTAATGATGTTAGCCTTTGCAGCTGTTTCCATAATGATGTTAGACTTGGCAGCTGTTTCCATAATGATATCAGACTTGGCAGCTGTTTCCATAATGATGTTAGACTTGGCAGCTGTTTCCATAATGATGTTAGCCTTTGCAGCTGTTTCCTTAATGATGTTAGATTTGGCAGCTGTTTCCTTAATGATGTTAGCCTTTGCAGCTGTTTCCATAATGATGTTAGACTTGGCAGCTGTTTCCATAATGATATCAGACTTGGCAGCTGTTTCCTTAATGATGTCAGACTTGGCAGCTGTTTCCATAATGATGTTAGCCTTTGCAGCTGTTTCCTTAATGATGTTAGATTTGGCAGCTGTTTCCTTAATTATGTTAGCCTTTCCAGCTGTTTCCATAATGATCTTAGACTTGGCAGCTGTTTCCTTAATTATGTTAGATTTGGCAGCTGTTTCCATAATGATATCAGAGTTGGCAGCTGTTTCCTTAATGATGTTAGACTTGGCAGCTGTTTCCTTAATGATGTTAGACTTGGAAGCTGTTTCCATAATGATGTTTGACTTGGCAGCTGTTTCCATAATGATGTTTGACTTGGCAGCTGTTTCCATAATGATATCAGACTTGGCAGCTGTTTCCATAATGATGTTTGACTTGGCAGCTGTTTCCATAATGATATCAGACTTGGCAGCTGTTTCTTTAGTGATGGCAGCCAGCCATCTGTTTTCGTGTCTCTGTCAGACCTAAATCATCATCATAAATCAGTGTTCCTCCCAATCAGACTGTGTGTCTTGTCCGTTAGTCAGTCAGCACTGTATAGTTGTTTAATAACAGAACGACTGGGCCAGCATGTACTGTCTAGACAACATGTACTGTCTAGACTACATGTACTGTCTAGACTACATGTACTGTCTAGACTACATGTACTGTCTAGACTACATGTACTGTATAGACTACATGTACTGTCTAGACTACATATACTGTCTAGACTACATGTACTGTATAGACTACATGTACTGTCTAGACTACATGTACTGTGCAGTGCAGGCTGTACTGTCTAGACTACATGTACTGTCTAGACTACATGTACTGTGTAGGGCAGGCTGTACTGTCTAGACGACATGTACTGTGTAGGGCAGGCTGTACTGTCTAGACTACATGTACTGTCTAGACTACATGTACTGTCTAGACTACATGTACTGTCTAGACGACATGTACTGTGTAGGGCAGGCTGTACTGTGCAGACTACATGTACTGTCTAGACTACATGTACTGTGTAGGGCAGGCTGTACTGTCTAGACTACTTGTACTGTGTAGAGCAGGCTGTACTGTCTAGACTACATGTACTGTGTAAGGCAGGCTGTACTGTCTAGACTACATGTACTGTGTAGAGCAGGCTGTACTGTCTAGACTACATGTACTGTCTAGACTACATGTACTGTGTAGGGCAGGCTGTACTGTCTGGACTACATGTACTGTATAGACTACATGTACTGTGTAGGGCAGGCTGTACTGTCTAGACTACATGTACTGTCTAGACTACATGTACTGTGTAGGGCAGGCTGTACTGTCTAGACTACATGTATTCCAGTGGAGACTCCTCAGAGGAGGATTGGGAGGACCAACCTCCTCAGTGAATTTCATAGAAATACATTTTAAAACATTTAAAAAGTTTACCTTTTTTATATTAAACTGTATTAAATATAATCACGTCACCAAATAATTGATTAAAACACACTGTTTCACAATGAAGGTCTACAGTAGCCTCAACAGCACTCTGTAGGGTAGCACCATGGTGTAGCCGGAGGACACCTAGCTTCCATCCTCCTCTAGATAGATTTACTTCAATACAAAACCTAGGAGGCTCATGGTTCTTACCCCCTTCCATAGACTTACACAGTACTTATGACAACTTCCAGAGGACATCCTCCAGTCTATCAGAGCTCTAGAAGCAGTAACTGACATGTTGTCCACCCAATCAAAGGATCAGAGAATGAATCTAGTACTGAAAGCATAAGCTACAGCTAGCTAACACTGCAGTGCATAAAATGTGGTGAGTAGTTGACTCAAAGAGAGAGAAAGACAATAGTTGAATAGTTTTGAACAAATTCATTTATTTCAAAATGAAGGAGAAGCAAGAGAGAAATAGAGAGAGAGAGAGAGAGAGTCATTTATTTTTCAGTTTCACTTACTTAGCTATCACATGCAGCTAGCTAGTTCAAACAAACTGAAAAATACCCTGCTCAAACAGGGGGATGCTATGCTAGCTAGCTGGCGATGTCTTTCCAACACAACACTGGAACTCTTCCACGTCAAGGTAAGCTTTTGGTTTTACAAATGTATTGCCACTGGGACCCGCCGGTGTAACTGCTTACTAACTGTACACTGTAACGTTACTGCATGACTGTAGGTAGGGGGTTTACTAACAAGTTAGTTATATTAGCTATGCTGACTATGACGTTACTTTAGCTAATATGCTGACAACGATATAGGCTGTGTGCGGCGGTTTGGCTTGGAAAGTTTTTTTTCACCTGGGGATAGCTGTACTGTAGTCTAGACAGTACAGCCTGCCCTACACAGTACATGTAGTCTAGACAGTACAGCCTGCCCTACACAGTACATGTAGTCTAGACAGTACAGCCTGCCCTACACAGTACATGTAGTCTAGACAGTACAGCCTGCCCTACAGGATAGCGCATAGATGAGAGAAGGAATACAACGTGGCTGCTATGAAAGTGAACTGTGTTTACACGTGATCAGGGGTGTATTCATTCCGCTGATTCTGTTGAAAAACATTTCTTAAACGGAAGCAAATGGAACAACACGGGGATACACATACCTGAATTTGTCCAATAGAAACTATTGTTTGCAACTGTTGGACTAATGTTTACACCCGATATCAGCTAGATGCAGGCAACAGTGTGCAAGGTGGTATTGGTTGTCACTGTCTGTCCATGTATCACTGTCTGTCTTCTCAAATTTGTCTCTCGACCTGTGTGCACCTACGCTGTAAACTTTCATTCATAGTCTAGGTTGTAGCAACCTCATGATGGGTATAAGGAACATTCTAGTATCATGTTGTAGCCTAAACCTATAATTGTTACATTGAACTGGTTGAATGGAATATCAATGACAGTAATCCAACAGACATCTTTAGGAACAGAACAGATATGTCTCCAGGAACAGAACAGATATGTCTCCAAGAACAGAACAGATATGTCTCCAAGAACAGAACAGATATGTCTCCAGGAACAGAACAGATATGTCTCCAAGAACAGAACAGATATGTCTCCAAGAACAGAACAGATATGTCTCCAGGAACAGAACAGATATGTCTCCAAGAACAGAACAGATATGTCTCCAGGAACAGAACAGATATGTCTCCGGGAACAGAACAGATATGTCTCCAGGAACAGAACAGATATGTCTCCAAGAACAGAACAGATATGTCTCCAGGAACAGAACAGATATGTCTCCAAGAACAGAACAGATATGTCTCCAGGAACAGAACAGATATGTCTCTAAGAACAGAACAGATATGTCTCTAAGAACAGAACAGATATGTCTCTAAGAACAGAACAGATATGTCTCTAAGAACAGAACAGATATGTCTCTAAGAACAGAACAGATATGTCTCCAAGAACAGAAAATATATGTCTCCAAGAACAGAACAGATATGTCTCTAAGAACAGAACAGATATGTCTCCAAGAACAGAACAGATATGTCTCTAAGAACAGAACATATATGTCTCTAAGAACAGAACAGATATGTCTCCAAGAACATAACATATATGTCTCCAGGAACAGAACAGATATGTCTCCAGGAACAGAACAGATATGTCTCCAGGAACAGAACAGATATGTCTCCAGGAACAGAACAGATATGTCTCTAAGAACAGAACAGATATGTCTCTAAGAACAGAACAGATATGTCTCCAAGAACAGAACAGATATGTCTCCAAGAACAGAACAGATATGTCTCCAAGAACAGAACAGATATGTCTCCAGGAACAGAACAGATATGTCTCCAAGAACAGAACAGATATGTCTCCAAGAACAGAACAGATATGTCTCTAAGAACAGAACAGATATGTCTCCAGGAACAGAACAGATATTTCTCCAAGAACAGAACAGATATGTCTCCAGGAACAGAACAGATATGTCTCTAAGAACAGAACATATTTTTTGCAGCACGCCGTGTCCTTATTATGCAATCTCTATTATGGTTCTCCCTGACTCCTCTACTTTCTTCTCCTCTTCCTTCTTCCTCCCATCCTCTTCAGTTCAACTTGGTGTGTGCCAACAGTGGTCTGAACGAGGCGTCCCAGTCCATCTTCATGGCAGGGCTCCTGATCGGTGCTCTGGTGTTTGGGCCAATGGCAGACAGGTATGGACCCATCCAGTGTTTCCCTTGGGATTTTTTTCAGCGGTGGTGGCAAAGGTAGCAGGGTGTGTGGTGGTGGGGGGGTGCATTGATACTAGAGTTAACGTAATTACAAACTAGCTGTTCCCATAGACTTCCATTGAGCCAATTACTATTCATTTAAAATGATCCTATCAGAGCTCTGACACATCTGTTCACCCCTGGGGAAACACTGACTCATCTTGTCAGAGTTCTGAAACATCTGCTCACCCTTTAGGCATTTCTCTGACTAATGTCTGTTTTCATGGCTCTTAAACATGACACATGGGTTCTATTCAGTTGTCTGTTAATGAATGTTCCTAATCAAGTGCCAATATGTTATGCCAAAGACATCACTCCACTAGTCTGTTGTATTGTTGTTGTAACTAAAGGCACCTTTAGACCAATGCCCTCAGTGCGTCTCTCAGATTGTTGATCTAATCAGTGCAACTGTATCATATTGCACGTCTCACTGTGGAAATTCAAACACAAGTTGTAATTGTAGAAGGTATTCTAGTTCTAGGTTATTAGAAGTTATCGCAGATATTTCCGTTATCTGAGCCCACTGGGGCTTATTGGAGGTTATTAGAAGATATTTCATTTATCTGAGCCCACTGGGGCTTATTGGAGGTTATTAGAAGATATTTCATTTATCTGAGCCCACTGGGGCTTATTGGAGGTTATTAGAAGATATTTCAGTTATCTGAGCCCACTGGGTCTTATTGGAGGTTATTAGAAGATATTTCATTTATCTGAGCCCACTGGGGCTTATTGGAGGTTATTAGAAGATATTTCCGTTATCTGAGCCCACTGGGGCTTATTGGAGGTTATTAGAAGATATTTCATTTATCTGAGCCCACTGGGTCTTATTGGAGGTTATTAGAAGATATTTCCGTTATCTGAGCCCACTGGGGCTTATTGGAGGTTATTAGAAGATATTTCAGTTATCTGAGCCCACTGGGTCTTATTGGAGGTTATTAGAAGATATTTCAGTTATCCGAGCCCACTGGGTCGTATTGGAGGTTATTAGAAGATATTTCAGTTATCCGAGCCCACTGGGTCGTATTGGAGGTTACAGGTTTAAGAGGACCCAGTGCCCACCATGCTGTCTTCTCTCCTCCACAGGTAGTTAATGAGGCTGTCTCCCCTCCTTTCCTGTCTCCTCTCCTCTCCTGTCTCTCCTCTCCTGTCTCCTCTCCTCCACAGGTAGTTAGAGGCTATCTCCCTTCCTTTCCTGTCTCCCCTCCTTTCCTGTCTCCTCTCCTCTCACCTCCTTTCCTTTATCCTCTCCTCCACAGGTAGTTAATGATGCTCTCCTCTCCTCTCCTCTCCTCTCCTCTCCTCTCCCCCCCCCCCCCCCCTCACTTCTCCCCTCTTTTTTTCCTGTCCTCTCTCCTCAGGTATGGTAGGCGTTTTGTGGTCCTCCTCTCTTTGCTCGTCCAGCTGTTGTTCAGCGTGGGAGCAGCCTTCTCTCCCAACATCTATGTTTACATAGCCTTCAGATTCATGGTCGGCACCACCATCTCAGGCGTCGCTATAAACACGTATGTCTTAGGTGGGTACACTGCGATGTTCTACAACAGGTGAAGTCGGAAGTTTACCTACACCTTAGCCAAATACATTTAAACTCAGTTGTTCACAATTCCTGACATTTAATCCTAGTAATAATTCCCTGTCTTAGGTCAGTTAGGATCACCACTTTATTTTAAGAATGTGAAATGTCAGAATAATAGTAGAGAGAATTATTTATTTCAGATTTATTTATTTCATCACATTCCCAGTGGGTCAGAAGGTTACATACACTCAATTATTATTTGGTAGCATTGCCTTTAAATTGTTTGACTTGGATCAAACGTTTTGGGTAGCCTTCCACATGCTTCCCACAATTTTGTCCCATTCCTCCTGACAGAGCTGGTGTAACTGAGTCAGGTTTATAGTCCTCCTTGCTTGCACACGCTTTTTCAGTTCTCCAACCTGAGTGTATGTAAACTTACAACTTCAACTGTACGTAGCTACCTTTTCACGTAGTGAAAACTAAAGCTCTCAAATTTCTTGTTTCAAATGCGAGGTACAGTTGTTTACTTCCCAGAAATAAGCTGTGTTAGTGCTGGGCTGGAACAAAATCCTGCACCCCAGCAGCCCTCTAGGACTCATGTTGCACACTACCATACTAGATGTCTGACATGGCCGCCAGACACCTCTGGCATGTACTGTAGGTGTTTCCATCCTCCAGGTAACTAACCAGGTGCTGAGTAGACTGGTAACAACAGGAGGGCTCTGTTCACCACTGACCTCTGACCTCTGACCTCTAACCAGGTGCTGAGGGGACTGGTAACAACAGGAGGGCTCTGTTCACCACTGACCTCTAACCCCTGACCTCTAACCAGGTGCTGAGTGGACTGGTAACAACAGGAGAGCTCTGTTCACCACTGACCTCTAACCCCTGACCTCTAACCAGGTGCTGAGTGGACTGGTAATAACAAAAGGGCTCTGTTCACCACTGACCTCTAACCCCTGACCTCTAACCAGGTGCTGAGGGGACTGGTAACAACAGGAGGGCTCTGTTCACCACTGACCTCTAACCCCTGACCTCTAACCAGGTGCTGAGGGGACTGGTAACAACAGGAGGGCTCTGTTCACCACTGACCTCTAACCCCTGACCTCTAACCAGGTGCTGAGTGGACTGGTAACAACAGGAGGGCTCTGTTCACCACTGACCTCTAACCCCTGACCTCTAACCAGGTGCTGAGTGGACTGGTAACAACAAAAGGGCTCTGTTCACCACTGACCTCTAACCCCTGACCTCTAACCAGGTGCTGAGTGGACTGGTAACAACAGGAGGGCTCTGTTCACCACTGACCTCTAACCCCTGACCTCTAACCAGGTGCTGAGTGGACTGGTAACAACAAAAGGGCTCTGTTCACCATCTTCTCCCACTGTTTCTATGCCATTGGTCTGATGCTGATGTCTGGGATCGCCTACGGGGTCAGAGACTGGAGGATCCTACAGCTGGTCCTCTTCAGCCCTGTCCTGTTCCTCGGGGTATTCTACTGGTACGTTCTGGCCCCTGACCTCTAACCTGTCAGTCTGTCAGCTGGTCCTCTCCAGCCCTGTCTTGTTCCTCTGGGTATTCTATTCGAACGTACTGACCCCTGACCTCTAACCTGTCAGTCTGTCAGCTGGTCCTCTCCAGCCCTGTCTTGTTCCTCTGGGTTTTCTATTCGAATGTACTGACCCCTGACCTCTAACCTGTCACTCTGTCAGCTGATCCTCTGCAGCCCTGTCCTGTTCCTCGGGGTATTCTATTGGTACGTCTCTAACCTCCAACCCTTTTACCTCTAACCTCTGACCCGTCAGTCTGGCTTTAGAGAAGCCTACTCCACCCATCTATTTTGGGGTGGCAGGGTAGCCTAGTGGTTAGAGCGTTGGACTAGTAACCGGAAGGTTGCAAGTTCAAACCCCCGAGCTGGCAAGGTCTGTCGTTCTGTCCCTGAACAGGCAGTTAACCCAGTTAACCCACTAAGCCGTCAGTGAAAATAAGAATTTGTTCTAAACTGACCTGCCTAGTTAAATAAAGGTTAAAAAAAGACTCATCACTGATTTTTTCTGGACCCATCCTTGACTCAACCATCCCTGATAATCTGTTAGGATCCTCCCAGAGTCAGCTCGGTGGCTGATGACCCAGGGTCGAAAGGAGGAGGCTCGCCAGGAGGTCCGCAGAGCAGCGAGAGTCAACAGAAGGGAGGTCCCTGAAGCCCTGCTGGACAAGGTGAGTTACACCGTCATCGCTATCATACTAACATCCAGCAGGTTATCATCACTATCATACTAACATCCAGGTTATCATCACTATCATACTGACATCCAGGTTATCATCACTATCAGTCTAACATCCAGGTTATGTCACTATCATACTGACATCCAGGTTATCACCACTAACATCCAGGTTATCATCACCATCATACAAACATCCAGCAGGTTATTATCATCACTATCATACTAACATCCAGGTCATCATCACTAACATCCAGGTTATCATCACTATCATACTAACGTCCAGGTTATCGTCACTATCATACTAACATCCAGAAGGTTATCATCACTATCATACTGACATTCAGGTTATTATCACTATCGTACTAACATCCAGGTTATCATCACCATCATACAAACATCCAGCAGGTTATTATCATCGCTATCATCCAGGAGGTTATCATCACTATCACACTGACACCCAGCAGGTTATTATCACTGTCATACTAACATCCAGGTTATCATCACTATCATACTAACATCCAGCAGGTTATTATCATCACTATCATACTAACATCCAGGTTATCATCACTATCATACTAACATCCAGGTTATCATCACCATCATACAAACATCCAGCAGGTTATTATCATCACTATCATACTAACATCCAGGTTATCATCACTATCATACTAACATCCAGGTTATCATCACTATCATACTAACATCCAGCAGGTTATTATCATCACTATCATACTAATATCCAGGTTATTATCACTATCATACTAACACCCAGCAGGTTATTATCACTATCATACTGACATCCAGGTTATCATCACTATCATACTAACATCCAGCAGGTTATTATCATCACTATCATACTAACATCCAGGTTATCATCACTATCATACTGACATCCAGCAGGTTATTATCATCACTATCATACTAACATCCAGGTTATTATCACTATCACACTAACATCCAGCAGGTTATTATCATCACTGTCATACTGACATCCAGGTTATCATCACTATCATACTAACATCCAGGTTATCATCACTATCATACTAACATCCAGCAGGTTATTATCATCACTATCATACTGACATCCAGGTTATCATCACTTTCATACCAACATCCAGGTTATCATCACTATCATACTGACATCCAGGAGGTTATCATCACTATCACACTGACACCCAGCAGGTTATTATCACTGTCATACTGACATCCAGGTTATCATCACTATCATAGTAACATCCAGGTTATCATCACTATCATACTAACATCCAGCAGGTTATCATCACTATCGTACTAACATCCAGCTGGTTATTATCACTATCATACTAACATCCAGGTTATCATCACTATCATACTAACATCCAGCAGGTTATCATCACTATCATACTAACATCCAGGTTATCATCACTATCATACTGACATCCAGCAGGTTATCATCACTATCATACTAACATCCAGGTTATCATCACTATCATACTAACATCCAGCAGGTTATCATCACTATCATACGGACATCCAGCAGGTTATTATTGCTATCATGCTAACATCCAGGTTATCATCACTATCGTACTAACATCCAGCAGGTTATTATCACTATCATACTAACGTCCAGCAGGTTATCATCACTATCATACGGACATCCAGCAGGTTATCATCACTATCATACTAACATCCAGCGGGTTAGCATCACTATCATACTAACATCCAGGTTATCATCACTATCATACTAACATCCAGGAGGTTATTACTATCACTATCATACTAACATCCAGCAGGTTAGCATCACTATCATACTAACATCCAGGTTATCATCACTATCACACTAACATCCAGGTTATCATCACTATCATACTAACATCCAGGTTATCATCACTATCATACTAACATCCATGAGGTTATTATCACAATCATACTAACATCCAGGTTATCATCACTATCATACTAACATCCAGGAGGTTATTATCACTATCATACTAACATCCAGGTTATCATCACTAACATCCAGGTTATCATCACTATCATACTAACATCCAGGAGGTTATTATCACTATCATACTGACATCCAGCAGGTTATTATCACTATCATACTAACATCCAGGTTATCATCACTATCATACTAACATCCAGGTTATCATCACTATCATACTAACATCCAGGTTATCATCACTATCATACTAACATCCCGGTTATCATCACTATCATACTGACATCCAGGAGGTTATTATCACTATCATACTAACATCCAGCAGGTTATCATCACTATCGTACTAACATCCAGCAGGTTATTATCATCACTATCATACTAACATCCAGGTTATCCTCACTATCATACTGACATCCAGCAGGTTATTATCATCACTATCATACTAACATCCAGCAGTTTATTATCATCACTATCATAATAACATCCAGTTTACTATCACTATCATACTAACATCCAGCAGGTTATTATCACTATCATACTGACATCCAGGTTATCATCACTATCATACTAACATCCAGCAGGTTATTATCACTATCATACTAACATCCAGGTTATCATTACTATCATACTAACATCCAGGTTATCATCACTGTCATACTAACATCCAGCAGGTTATTATCATCATACTAACATCCAGGTTATCATCACTATCCTACTAACATCCAGCAGGTTATTATCATTGCTATCATACTAACAGCCAGGTTATCATCACTATCATACCAACATTCAGCAGGTTATTATCATCACTATCATACTAACATCCAGGTTATCATCACTATCATACTGACATCCAGTAGGTTATAAACATCACAATCATACTAACATCCAGGTTATCATCACTATCATACTAACATCCAGCAGGTTATTATCATCACTATGATACTGACATCCAGGTTATATCACTATCATACTAACATCCAGGTTATCATCACTATCATACTAACATCCAGGTTATCATCACTATCATACTGACATCCAGGAGGTTATCATCACTATCATACTGACATCCAGGAGGTTATTATCATCACTATCATACTGACATCCAGGAGGTTATCATCACTATCATACTGACATCCAGCAGGTTATTATCACTATCATACTAACATCCAGGTTATCATCACTATCATACTAACATCCAGGTTATCATCACTATCATACTAACATCCAGGTTATCATCACTATCATACTGACATCCAGGAGGTTACTATCACTATCATACTAACATCCAGGTTATCATCACTATCATACTAACATCCAGGTTATCATCACTATCATACTAACATCCAGGTTATCATCACTATCATACTAACATCCCGGTTATCATCACTATCATACTGACATCCAGGAGGTTATTATCACTATCATACTAACATCCAGCAGGTTATCATCACTATCGTACTAACATCCAGCAGGTTATTATCATCACTATCATACTAACATCCAGGTTATCCTCACTATCATACTGACATCCAGCAGGTTATTATCATCACTATCATACTAACATCCAGCAGGTTATTATCATCACTATCATAATAACATCCAGTTTACTATCACTATCATACTAACATCCAGCAGGTTATTATCTCTATCATACTGACATCCAGGTTATCATCACTATCATACTAACATCCAGCAGGTTATTATCACTATCATACTAACATCCAGGTTATCATCACTATCATACTAACATCCAGGTTATCATCACTATCATACTAACATCCAGCATGTTATTATCACTATCATACTAACATCCAGGTTATCATCACTATCATACTAACATCCAGGTTATCATCACTATCATACTAACATCCAGCAGGTTATTATCATCACTATCATACTAACATCCAGCAGGTTATTATCATCACTATCATACTTACATCCAGGTTATCATCACCATCCTACTAACATCCAGCAGGTTATTATCATTGCTGTCATACTAACATCCAGGTTATCATCACTATCATACCAACATTCAGCAGGTTATTATCATCACAATCATACTAACATCCAGGTTATCATCACTATCATACTAACATCCAGCAGGTTATTATCATCACTATCATACTGACATCCTGGTTATATCACTATCATAGTAACATCCAGGTTATCATCACTATCATACTAACATCCGGGTTATCATCACTATCATACTGACATCAAGGAGGTTATCATCACTATCATACTGACATCCAGGAGGTTATCATCACTATCATACTAACATCCAGCAGGTTATTATCACTATCATACTGACATCCAGGTTATCATCACTATCATACTGACATCCAATAGGTTATTATCACTATCATACTAACATCCAGCAGGTTATCATCACTATCGTACTAACATCCAGCAGGTTATTATCATCACTATCATACTAACATCCAGGTTATCACTATCATAAAAACATGCAGCAGGTTATTATCATCGCTATCACTATCATACTAACATCCAGGTTATCATCACTATCATACTAACATCCAGCAGGTTATTATCACTATCATACTAACATCCAGGTTATCATCACTATCATACTAACATCCAGCATGTTATTATCACTATCATACTAACATCCAGGTTATCATCACTATCATACTAACATCCAGGTTATCATCACTATCATACTAACATCCAGCAGGTTATTATCATCACTATCATACTTACATCCAGGTTTCCATCACTATCCTACTAACATCCAGCAGGTTATTATCATCACGATCATACTAACATCCAGGTTATCATCACTATCATACTAACATCCAGTAGGTTATAAACATCACAATCATACTAACATCCAGGTTATCATCACTATCATACTAACATCCAGCAGGTTATTATCATCACTATGATACTGACATCCAGGTTATATCACTATCATACTAACATCCAGGTTATCATCACTATCATACTGACATCCAGGAGGTTATCATCACTATCATACTGACATCCAGGAGGTTATTATCATCACTATCATACTGACATCCAGGAGGTTATCATCACTATCATACTGACATCCAGCAGGTTATTATCACTATCATACTAACATCCAGGTTATCATCACTATCATACTAACATCCAGGTTATCATCACTATCATACTAACATCCAGGTTATCATCACTATCATACTGACATCCAGGAGGTTACTATCACTATCATACTAACATCCAGGTTATCATCACTATCATACTAACATCCAGGTTATCATCACTATCATACTAACATCCCGGTTATCATCACTATCATACTGACATCCAGGAGGTTATTATCACTATCATACTAACATCCAGCAGGTTATCATCACTATCGTACTAACATCCAGCAGGTTATCATCACTATCGTACTAACATCCAGCTGGTTATTATCACTATCATACTAACATCCAGGTTATCATCACTATCATACTAACATCCAGCAGGTTATCATCACTATCATACTAACATCCAGGTTATCATCACTATCATACTGACATCCAGCAGGTTATTATCACTATCATACTAACATCCAGGTTATCATCACTATCATACTAACATCCAGCAGGTTATCATCACTATCATACGGACATCCAGCAGGTTATTATTGCTATCATGCTAACATCCAGGTTATCATCACTATCGTACTAACATCCAGCAGGTTATTATCACTATCATACTAACGTCCAGCAGGTTATCATCACTATCATACGGACATCCAGCAGGTTATCATCACTATCATACTAACATCCAGCGGGTTATTATCACTATCATACTAACATCACACAGGTTATCATCACTATCGTACTAACATCCTGCAGGTTATCATCACTATCATACTAACATCCAGCAGGTTATTATCACTATCATACTAACATCCAGGTTATCATCACTATCATACTAACATCCAGGTTATCATCACTATCATACCAACATCCAGGAGGTTATTATCATCACTATCATACTAACATCCAGGAGGTTATTATCATCACTATCATACTAACATCCAGCAGGTTAGCATCACTATCATACTAACATCCAGGTTATCATCACTATCACACTAACATCCAGGTTATCATCACTATCATACTAACATCCAGGTTATCATCACTATCATACTAACATCCAGGAGGTTATTATCACAATCATACTAACATCCAGGTTATCATCACTATCATACTAACATCCAGGAGGTTATTATCACTATCATACTAACATCCAGGTTATCATCACTAACATCCAGGTTATCATCACTATCATACTAACATCCAGGAGGTTATTATCACTATCATACTGACATCCAGCAGGTTATTATCACTATCATACTAACATCCAGGTTATCATCACTATCATACTAACATCCAGGTTATCATCACTATCATACTAACATCCAGGTTATCATCACTATCATACTAACATCCCGTTTATCATCACTATCATACTGACATCCAGGAGGTTATTATCACTATCATACTAACATCCAGCAGGTTATCATCACTATCGTACTAACATCCAGCAGGTTATTATCATCACTATCATACTAACATCCAGGTTATCCTCACTATCATACTGACATCCAGCAGGTTATTATCATCACTATCATACTAACATCCAGCAGGTTATTATCATCACTATCATAATAACATCCAGTTTACTATCACTATCATACTAACATCCAGCAGGTTATTATCACTATCATACTGACATCCAGGTTATCATCACTATCATACTAACATCCAGCAGGTTATTATCACTATCATACTAACATCCAGGTTATCATCACTATCATACTAACATCCAGGTTATCATCACTATCATACTAACATCCAGCAGGTTATTATCATCATACTGACATCCAGGTTATCATCACTATCCTACTAACATCCAGCAGGTTATTATCATTGCTATCATACTAACAGCCAGGTTATCATCACTATCATACCAACATTCAGCAGGTTATTATCATCACTATCATACTAACATCATACTGACATCCAGGAGGTTATCATCACTATCATACTAACATCCAGCAGGTTATTATCACTATTATACTGACATCCAGGTTATCATCACTATCATACTGACATCCAATAGGTTATTATCACTATCATACTAACATCCAGCAGGTTATCATCACTATCGTACTAACATCCAGCAGGTTATTATCATCACTATCATACTAACATCCAGCAGGTTATTATCACTATCATACTAACATCCAGGTTATCATCACTATCATACTAACATCCAGGTTATCATCACTATCATACTAACATCCAGCATGTTATTATCACTATCATACTAACATCCAGGTTATCATCACTATCATACTAACATCCAGGTTATCATCACTATCATACTAACATCCAGCATGTTATTATCACTATCATACTAACATCCAGGTTATCATCACTATCATACTAACATCCAGGTTATCATCACTATCATACTAACATCCAGGTTATCATCGCTATCATACTAACATCCAGGTTATCATCACTATCATACTAACATCCCGGTTATCATCACTATCATACTGACATCCAGGAGGTTATTATCACTATCATACTAACATCCAGCAGGTTATCATCACTATCGTACTAACATCCAGCAGGTTATTATCATCACTATCATACTAACATCCAGGTTATCCTCACTATCATACTGACATCCAGCAGGTTATTATCATCACTATCATACTAACATCCAGCAGGTTATTATCATCACTATCATAATAACATCCAGTTTACTATCACTATCATACTAACATCCAGCAGGTTATTATCACTATCATACTGACATCCAGGTTATCATCACTATCATACTAACATCCAGGTTATCATCACTATCATACTAACATCCAGCAGGTTATTATCATCACTATCATACTTACATCCAGGTTACCATCACTATCATACTAACATCCAGGTTATCATCACTATCATACTAACATCCAGCAGGTTATTATCATCACTATCATACTAACATCCAGCAGGTTATTATCATCACTATCATACTTACATCCAGGTTATCATCACCATCCTACTAACATCCAGCAGGTTATTATCATTGCTATCATACTAACATCCAGGTTATCATCACTATCATACCAACATTCAGCAGGTTATTATCATCACTATCATACTAACATCCAGGTTATCATCACTATCATACTGACATCCAGCAGGTTATAAACATCACAATCATACTAACATCCAGGTTATCATCACTATCATACTAACATCCAGCAGGTTATTATCATCACTATCATACTGACATCCTGGTTATATCACTATCATAGTAACATCCAGGTTATCATCACTATCATACTAACATCCTGGTTATCATCACTATCATACTGACATCAAGGAGGTTATCATCACTATCATACTGACATCCAGGAGGTTATCATCACTATCATACTAACATCCAGCAGGTTATTATCACTATTATACTGACATCCAGGTTATCATCACTATCATACTGACATCCAATAGGTTATTATCACTATCATACTAACATCCAGCAGGTTATCATCACTATCGTACTAACATCCAGCAGGTTATTATCATCACTATCATACTAACATCCAGCAGGTTATTATCACTATCATACTAACATCCAGGTTATCATCACTATCATACCAACATTCAGCAGGTTATTATCATCACTATCATACTAACATCCAGGTTATCATCACTATCATACTGACATCCAGCAGGTTATAAACATCACAATCATACTAACATCCAGGTTATCATCACTATCATACTAACATCCAGCAGGTTATTATCATCACTATCATACTGACATCCTGGTTATATCACTATCATAGTAACATCCAGGTTATCATCACTATCATACTAACATCCTGGTTATCATCACTATCATACTGACATCAAGGAGGTTATCATCACTATCATACTGACATCCAGGAGGTTATCATCACTATCATACTAACATCCAGCAGGTTATTATCACTATTATACTGACATCCAGGTTATCATCACTATCATACTGACATCCAATAGGTTATTATCACTATCATACTAACATCCAGCAGGTTATCATCACTATCGTACTAACATCCAGCAGGTTATTATCATCACTATCATACTAACATCCAGCAGGTTATTATCACTATCATACTAACATCCAGGTTATCATCACTATCATACTAACATCCAGGTTATCATCACTATCATACTAACATCCAGCATGTTATTATCACTATCATACTAACATCCAGGTTATCATCACTATCATACTAACATCCAGGTTATCATCACTATCATACTAACATCCAGCAGGTTATTATCATCACTATCATACTTACATCCAGGTTTCCATCACTATCCTACTAACATCCAGCAGGTTATTATCATCACTATCATACTAACATCCAGGTTATCATCACTATCATACTAACATCCAGTAGGTTATAAACATCACAATCATACTAACATCCAGGTTATCATCACTATCATACTAACATCCAGCAGGTTATTATCATCACTATGATACTGACATCCAGGTTATCATCACTATCATACTAACATCCAGCAGGTTATTATCACTATCATACTAACATCCAGGTTATCATCACTATCATACTAACATCCAGGTTATCATCACTATCATACTAACATCCAGCAGGTTATTATCATCATACTGACATCCAGGTTATCATCACTATCCTACTAACATCCAGCAGGTTATTATCATTGCTATCATACTAACAGCCAGGTTATCATCACTATCATACCAACATTCAGCAGGTTATTATCATCACTATCATACTAACATCATACTGACATCCAGGAGGTTATCATCACTATCATACTAACATCCAGCAGGTTATTATCACTATTATACTGACATCCAGGTTATCATCACTATCATACTGACATCCAATAGGTTATTATCACTATCATACTAACATCCAGCAGGTTATCATCACTATCGTACTAACATCCAGCAGGTTATTATCACTATCATACTAACATCCAGGTTATCATCACTATCATACTAACATCCAGGTTATCATCACTATCATACTAACATCCAGCATGTTATTATCACTATCATACTAACATCCAGGTTATCATCACTATCATACTAACATCCAGGTTATCATCACTATCATACTAACATCCAGCATGTTATTATCACTATCATACTAACATCCAGGTTATCATCACTATCATACTAACATCCAGGTTATCATCACTATCATACTAACATCCAGGTTATCATCGCTATCATACTAACATCCAGGTTATCATCACTATCATACTAACATCCCGGTTATCATCACTATCATACTGACATCCAGGAGGTTATTATCACTATCATACTAACATCCAGCAGGTTATCATCACTATCGTACTAACATCCAGCAGGTTATTATCATCACTATCATACTAACATCCAGGTTATCCTCACTATCATACTGACATCCAGCAGGTTATTATCATCACTATCATACTAACATCCAGCAGGTTATTATCATCACTATCATAATAACATCCAGTTTACTATCACTATCATACTAACATCCAGCAGGTTATTATCACTATCATACTGACATCCAGGTTATCATCACTATCATACTAACATCCAGGTTATCATCACTATCATACTAACATCCAGCAGGTTATTATCATCACTATCATACTTACATCCAGGTTACCATCACTATCATACTAACATCCAGGTTATCATCACTATCATACTAACATCCAGCAGGTTATTATCATCACTATCATACTAACATCCAGCAGGTTATTATCATCACTATCATACTTACATCCAGGTTATCATCACCATCCTACTAACATCCAGCAGGTTATTATCATTGCTATCATACTAACATCCAGGTTATCATCACTATCATACCAACATTCAGCAGGTTATTATCATCACTATCATACTAACATCCAGGTTATCATCACTATCATACTGACATCCAGCAGGTTATAAACATCACAATCATACTAACATCCAGGTTATCATCACTATCATACTAACATCCAGCAGGTTATTATCATCACTATCATACTGACATCCTGGTTATATCACTATCATAGTAACATCCAGGTTATCATCACTATCATACTAACATCCTGGTTATCATCACTATCATACTGACATCAAGGAGGTTATCATCACTATCATACTGACATCCAGGAGGTTATCATCACTATCATACTAACATCCAGCAGGTTATTATCACTATTATACTGACATCCAGGTTATCATCACTATCATACTGACATCCAATAGGTTATTATCACTATCATACTAACATCCAGCAGGTTATCATCACTATCGTACTAACATCCAGCAGGTTATTATCATCACTATCATACTAACATCCAGCAGGTTATTATCACTATCATACTAACATCCAGGTTATCATCACTATCATACCAACATTCAGCAGGTTATTATCATCACTATCATACTAACATCCAGGTTATCATCACTATCATACTGACATCCAGCAGGTTATAAACATCACAATCATACTAACATCCAGGTTATCATCACTATCATACTAACATCCAGCAGGTTATTATCATCACTATCATACTGACATCCTGGTTATATCACTATCATAGTAACATCCAGGTTATCATCACTATCATACTAACATCCTGGTTATCATCACTATCATACTGACATCAAGGAGGTTATCATCACTATCATACTGACATCCAGGAGGTTATCATCACTATCATACTAACATCCAGCAGGTTATTATCACTATTATACTGACATCCAGGTTATCATCACTATCATACTGACATCCAATAGGTTATTATCACTATCATACTAACATCCAGCAGGTTATCATCACTATCGTACTAACATCCAGCAGGTTATTATCATCACTATCATACTAACATCCAGCAGGTTATTATCACTATCATACTAACATCCAGGTTATCATCACTATCATACTAACATCCAGGTTATCATCACTATCATACTAACATCCAGCATGTTATTATCACTATCATACTAACATCCAGGTTATCATCACTATCATACTAACATCCAGGTTATCATCACTATCATACTAACATCCAGCAGGTTATTATCATCACTATCATACTAACATCCAGGTTATCATCACTATCATACTAACATCCAGTAGGTTATAAACATCACAATCATACTAACATCCAGGTTATCATCACTATCATACTAACATCCAGCAGGTTATTATCATCACTATGATACTGACATCCAGGTTATATCACTATCATACTAACATCCAGGTTATCATTACTATCATACTGTCATCCAGGAGGTTATCATCACTATCATACTGACATCCAGGAGGTTATTATCATCACTATCATACTGACATCCAGGAGGTTATCATCACTATCATACTGACATCCAGCAGGTTATTATCACTATCATACTAACATCCAGGTTATCATCACTATCATACTAACATCCAGGTTATCATCACTATCATACTAACATCCAGGTTATCATCACTATCATACTGACATCCAGGAGGTTACTATCACTATCATACTAACATCCAGGTTATCATCACTATCATACTAACATCCAGGTTATCATCACTATCATACTAACATCCAGGTTATCATCACTATCATACTAACATCCAGGTTATCATCACTATCATACTAACATCCAGGTTATCATCACTATCATACTAACATCCCGGTTATCATCACAATCATACTGACATCCAGGAGGTTATTATCACCATCATACTAACATCCAGCAGGTTATCATCACTATCGTACTAACATCCAGCAGGTTATTATCATCACTATCATACTAACATCCAGGTTATCCTCACTATTATACTGACATCCAGCAGGTTATTATCATCACTATCATACTAACATCCAGCAGGTTATTATCATCACTATCATAATAACATCCAGTTTACTATCACTATCATACTAACATCCAGCAGGTTATTATCACTATCATACTGACATCCAGGTTATCATCACTATCATACTAACATCCAGCAGGTTATTATCACTATCATACTAACATCCAGGTTATCATCACTATCATACTAACATCCAGGTTATCATCACTATCATACTAACATCCAGCAGGTTATTATCATCGCTATCATACTTACATCCAGGTTACCATCACTATCATACTAACATCCAGGTTATCATCACTATCATACTAACATCCAGCAGGTTATTATCATCACTATCATACTTACATCCAGGTTTCCATCACTATCCTACTAACATCCAGCAGGTTATTATCATCACTATAATACTAACATCCAGGTTATCATCACTATCATACTAACATCCAGTAGGTTATAAACATCACAATCATACTAACATCCAGGTTATCATCACTATCATACTAACATCCAGGTTATCATCACTATCATACTAACACCCAGCATGTTATTATCACTATCATACTAACATCCAGGTTATCATCACTATCATACTAACATCCAGGTTATCATCACTATCATACTAACATCCAGCAGGTTATTATCATCATACTAACATCCAGGTTATCATCACTATCATACTGACATCCAGCAGGTTATTATCACTATCATACTAACATCCAGGTTATCATCACTATCATACTAACATCCAGGTTATCATCACTATCATACTAACATCCAGGTTATCATCACTATCATACTGACATCCAGGAGGTTACTATCACTATCATACTAACATCCAGGTTATCATCACTATCATACTAACATCCAGGTTATCATCACTATCATACTAACATCCAGCATGTTATTATCACTATCATACTAACATCCAGGTTATCATCACTATCATACTAACATCCAGGTTATCATCACTATCATACTAACATCCAGCAGGTTATTATCATCACTATCATACTTACATCCAGGTTACCATCACTATCATACTAACATCCAGGTTATCATCACTATCATACCAACATTCAGCAGGTTATTATCATCACTATCATACTAACATCCAGGTTATCATCACTATCATACTGACATCCAGCAGGTTATAAACATCACAATCATACTAACATCCAGGTTATCATCACTATCATACTAACATCCAGCAGGTTATTATCATCACTATCATACTGACATCCTGGTTATATCACTATCATAGTAACATCCAGGTTATCATCACTATCATACTAACATCCGGGTTATCATCACTATCATACTGACATCAAGGAGGTTATCATCACTATCATACTGACATCCAGGAGGTTATCATCACTATCATACTAACATCCAGCAGGTTATTATCACTATCATACTGACATCCAGGTTATCATCACTATCATACTGACATCCAATAGGTTATTATCACTATCATACTAACATCCAGCAGGTTATCATCACTATCGTACTAACATCCAGCAGGTTATTATCATCACTATCATACTAACATCCAGGTTATCATCACTATCATACTAACATCCAGCAGGTTATTATCACTATCATACTAACATCCAGGTTATCATCACTATCATACTAACATCCAGGTTATCATCACTATCATACTAACATCCAGCATGTTATTATCACTATCATACTAACATCCAGGTTATCATCACTATCATACTAACATCCAGGTTATCATCACTATCATACTAACATCCAGCAGGTTATTATCATCACTATCATACTTACATCCAGGTTTCCATCACTATCCTACTAACATCCAGCAGGTTATTATCATCACTATCATACTAACATCCAGATTATCATCACTATCATACTAACATCCAGTAGGTTATAAACATCACAATCATACTAACATCCAGGTTATCATCACTATCATACTAACATCCAGCAGGTTATTATCATCACTATGATACTGACATCCAGGTTATATCACTATCATACTAACATCCAGGTTATCATCACTATCATACTGACATCCAGGAGGTTATCATCACTATCATACTGACATCCAGGAGGTTATTATCATCACTATCATACTGACATCCAGGAGGTTATCATCACTATCATACTGACATCCAGCAGGTTATTATCACTATCATACTAACATCCAGGTTATCATCACTATCATACTAACATCCAGCATGTTATTATCACTATCATACTAACATCCAGGTTATCATCACTATCATACTAACATCCAGGTTATCATCACTATCATACTAACATCCAGGTTATCATCGCTATCATACTAACATCCAGGTTATCATCACTATCATACTAACATCCCGGTTATCATCACTATCATACTGACATCCAGGAGGTTATTATCACTATCATACTAACATCCAGCAGGTTATCATCACTATCGTACTAACATCCAGCAGGTTATTATCATCACTATCATACTAACATCCAGGTTATCCTCACTATCATACTGACATCCAGCAGGTTATTATCATCACTATCATACTAACATCCAGCAGGTTATTATCATCACTATCATAATAACATCCAGTTTACTATCACTATCATACTAACATCCAGCAGGTTATTATCACTATCATACTGACATCCAGGTTATCATCACTATCATACTAACATCCAGGTTATCATCACTATCATACTAACATCCAGCAGGTTATTATCATCACTATCATACTTACATCCAGGTTACCATCACTATCATACTAACATCCAGGTTATCATCACTATCATACTAACATCCAGCAGGTTATTATCATCACTATCATACTAACATCCAGCAGGTTATTATCATCACTATCATACTTACATCCAGGTTATCATCACCATCCTACTAACATCCAGCAGGTTATTATCATTGCTATCATACTAACATCCAGGTTATCATCACTATCATACCAACATTCAGCAGGTTATTATCATCACTATCATACTAACATCCAGGTTATCATCACTATCATACTGACATCCAGCAGGTTATAAACATCACAATCATACTAACATCCAGGTTATCATCACTATCATACTAACATCCAGCAGGTTATTATCATCACTATCATACTGACATCCTGGTTATATCACTATCATAGTAACATCCAGGTTATCATCACTATCATACTAACATCCTGGTTATCATCACTATCATACTGACATCAAGGAGGTTATCATCACTATCATACTGACATCCAGGAGGTTATCATCACTATCATACTAACATCCAGCAGGTTATTATCACTATTATACTGACATCCAGGTTATCATCACTATCATACTGACATCCAATAGGTTATTATCACTATCATACTAACATCCAGCAGGTTATCATCACTATCGTACTAACATCCAGCAGGTTATTATCATCACTATCATACTAACATCCAGCAGGTTATTATCACTATCATACTAACATCCAGGTTATCATCACTATCATACCAACATTCAGCAGGTTATTATCATCACTATCATACTAACATCCAGGTTATCATCACTATCATACTGACATCCAGCAGGTTATAAACATCACAATCATACTAACATCCAGGTTATCATCACTATCATACTAACATCCAGCAGGTTATTATCATCACTATCATACTGACATCCTGGTTATATCACTATCATAGTAACATCCAGGTTATCATCACTATCATACTAACATCCTGGTTATCATCACTATCATACTGACATCAAGGAGGTTATCATCACTATCATACTGACATCCAGGAGGTTATCATCACTATCATACTAACATCCAGCAGGTTATTATCACTATTATACTGACATCCAGGTTATCATCACTATCATACTGACATCCAATAGGTTATTATCACTATCATACTAACATCCAGCAGGTTATCATCACTATCGTACTAACATCCAGCAGGTTATTATCATCACTATCATACTAACATCCAGCAGGTTATTATCACTATCATACTAACATCCAGGTTATCATCACTATCATACTAACATCCAGGTTATCATCACTATCATACTAACATCCAGCATGTTATTATCACTATCATACTAACATCCAGGTTATCATCACTATCATACTAACATCCAGGTTATCATCACTATCATACTAACATCCAGCAGGTTATTATCATCACTATCATACTAACATCCAGGTTATCATCACTATCATACTAACATCCAGTAGGTTATAAACATCACAATCATACTAACATCCAGGTTATCATCACTATCATACTAACATCCAGCAGGTTATTATCATCACTATGATACTGACATCCAGGTTATATCACTATCATACTAACATCCAGGTTATCATTACTATCATACTGTCATCCAGGAGGTTATCATCACTATCATACTGACATCCAGGAGGTTATTATCATCACTATCATACTGACATCCAGGAGGTTATCATCACTATCATACTGACATCCAGCAGGTTATTATCACTATCATACTAACATCCAGGTTATCATCACTATCATACTAACATCCAGGTTATCATCACTATCATACTAACATCCAGGTTATCATCACTATCATACTGACATCCAGGAGGTTACTATCACTATCATACTAACATCCAGGTTATCATCACTATCATACTAACATCCAGGTTATCATCACTATCATACTAACATCCAGGTTATCATCACTATCATACTAACATCCAGGTTATCATCACTATCATACTAACATCCAGGTTATCATCACTATCATACTAACACCCAGCATGTTATTATCACTATCATACTAACATCCAGGTTATCATCACTATCATACTAACATCCAGGTTATCATCACTATCATACTAACATCCAGCAGGTTATTATCATCATACTAACATCCAGGTTATCATCACTATCATACTGACATCCAGCAGGTTATTATCACTATCATACTAACATCCAGGTTATCATCACTATCATACTAACATCCAGGTTATCATCACTATCATACTAACATCCAGGTTATCATCACTATCATACTGACATCCAGGAGGTTACTATCACTATCATACTAACATCCAGGTTATCATCACTATCATACTAACATCCAGGTTATCATCACTATCATACTAACATCCAGGTTATCATAACTATCATACTAACATCCCGGTTATCATCACTATCATACTGACATCCAGGAGGTTATTATCACTATCACACTAACATCCAGCAGGTTATCATCACTATCGTACTAACATCCAGCAGGTTATTATCATCACTATCATACTAACATCCAGGTTATCCTCACTATCATACTGACATTCAGCAGGTTATTATCATCACTAGCATACTAACATCCAGCAGGTTATTATCATCACTATCATAATAACATCCAGTTTACTATCACTATCATACTAACATCCAGCAGGTTTTTATCACTATCATACTGACATCCAGGTTATCATCACTATCATACTAACATCCAGCAGGTTATTATCACTATCATACTAACATCCAGGTTATCATCACTATCATACTAACATCCAGGTTATCATCACTATCATACTAACATCCAGCATGTTATTATCACTATCATACTAACATCCAGGTTATCATCACTATCATACTAACATCCAGGTTATCATCACTATCATACTAACATCCAGCAGGTTATTATCATCATACTAACATCCAGGTTATCATCACTATCATACTGACATCCAGCAGGTTATTATCACTATCATACTAACATCCAGGTTATCATCACTATCATACTAACATCCAGGTTATCATCACTATCATACTAACATCCAGGTTATCATCACTATCATACTGACATCCAGGAGGTTACTATCACTATCATACTAACATCCAGGTTATCATCACTATCATACTAACATCCAGGTTATCATCACTATCATACTAACATCCAGCATGTTATTATCACTATCATACTAACATCCAGGTTATCATCACTATCATACTAACATCCAGGTTATCATCACTATCATACTAACATCCAGCAGGTTATTATCATCACTATCATACTTACATCCAGGTTACCATCACTATCATACTAACATCCAGGTTATCATCACTATCATACTAACATCCAGCAGGTTATTATCATCACTATCATACTAACATCCAGCAGGTTATTATCATCACTATCATACTAACATCCAGCAGGTTATTATCATCACTATCATACTGACATCCAGGAGGTTATCATCACTATCATACTGACATCCAGGAGGTTATTATCATCACTATCATACTGACATCCAGGAGGTTATCATCACTATCATACTGACATCCAGCAGGTTATTATCACTATCATACTAACATCCAGGTTATCATCACTATCATACTAACATCCAGGTTATCATCACTATCATACTAACATCCAGGTTATCATCACTATCATACTGACATCCAGGAGGTTACTATCACTATCATACTAACATCCAGGTTATCATCACTATCATACTAACATCCAGGTTATCATCACTATCATACGAACATCCAGGTTATCATCACTATCATACTAACATCCCGGTTATCATCACTATCATACTGACATCCAGGAGGTTATTATCACTATCATACTAACATCCAGCAGGTTATCATCACTATCGTACTAACATCCAGCAGGTTATTATCATCACTATCATACTAACATCCAGGTTATCCTCACTATCATACTGACATCCAGCAGGTTATTATCATCACTATCATACTAACATCCAGCAGGTTATTATCATCACTATCATAATAACATCCAGTTTACTATCACTATCATACTAACATCCAGCAGGTTATTATCACTATCATACTGACATCCAGGTTATCATCACTATCATACTAACATCCAGCAGGTTATTATCACTATCATACTAACATCCAGGTTATCATCACTATCATACTAACATCCAGGTTATCATCACTATCATACTAACATCCAGCAGGTTATTATCATCACTATCATACTTACATCCAGGTTACCATCACTATCATACTAACATCCAGGTTATCATCACTATCATACTAACATCCAGCAGGTTATTATCATCACTATCATACTTACATCCAGGTTTCCATCACTATCCTACTAACATCCAGCAGGTTATTATCATCACTATCATACTAACATCCAGGTTATCATCACTATCATACTAACATCCAGTAGGTTATAAACATCACAATCATACTAACATCCAGGTTATCATCACTATCATACTAACATCCAGGTTATCATCACTATCATACTAACACCCAGCATGTTATTATCACTATCATACTAACATCCAGGTTATCATCACTATCATACTAACATCCAGGTTATCATCACTATCATACTAACATCCAGCAGGTTATTATCATCATACTAACATCCAGGTTATCATCACTATCATACTGACATCCAGCAGGTTATTATCACTATCATACTAACATCCAGGTTATCATCACTATCATACTAACATCCAGGTTATCATCACTATCATACTAACATCCAGGTTATCATCACTATCATACTGACATCCAGGAGGTTACTATCACTATCATACTAACATCCAGGTTATCATCACTATCATACTAACATCCAGGTTATCATCACTATCATACTAACATCCAGGTTATCATAACTATCATACTAACATCCCGGTTATCATCACTATCATACTGACATCCAGGAGGTTATTATCACTATCACACTAACATCCAGCAGGTTATCATCACTATCGTACTAACATCCAGCAGGTTATTATCATCACTATCATACTAACATCCAGGTTATCCTCACTATCATACTGACATTCAGCAGGTTATTATCATCACTATCATACTAACATCCAGCAGGTTATTATCATCACTATCATAATAACATCCAGTTTACTATCACTATCATACTAACATCCAGCAGGTTTTTATCACTATCATACTGACATCCAGGTTATCATCACTATCATACTAACATCCAGCAGGTTATTATCACTATCATACTAACATCCAGGTTATCATCACTATCATACTAACATCCAGGTTATCATCACTATCATACTAACATCCAGCATGTTATTATCACTATCATACTAACATCCAGGTTATCATCACTATCATACTAACATCCAGGTTATCATCACTATCATACTAACATCCAGCAGGTTATTATCATCATACTAACATCCAGGTTATCATCACTATCATACTGACATCCAGCAGGTTATTATCACTATCATACTAACATCCAGGTTATCATCACTATCATACTAACATCCAGGTTATCATCACTATCATACTAACATCCAGGTTATCATCACTATCATACTGACATCCAGGAGGTTACTATCACTATCATACTAACATCCAGGTTATCATCACTATCATACTAACATCCAGGTTATCATCACTATCATACTAACATCCAGCATGTTATTATCACTATCATACTAACATCCAGGTTATCATCACTATCATACTAACATCCAGGTTATCATCACTATCATACTAACATCCAGCAGGTTATTATCATCACTATCATACTTACATCCAGGTTACCATCACTATCATACTAACATCCAGGTTATCATCACTATCATACTAACATCCAGCAGGTTATTATCATCACTATCATACTAACATCCAGCAGGTTATTATCATCACTATCATACTTACATCCAGGTTATCATCACCATCCTACTAACATCCAGCAGGTTATTATCATTGCTATCATACTAACATCCAGGTTATCATCACTATCATACCAACATTCAGCAGGTTATTATCATCACTATCATACTAACATCCAGGTTATCATCACTATCATACTGACATCCAGCAGGTTATAAACATCACAATCATACTAACATCCAGGTTATCATCACTATCATACTAACATCCAGCAGGTTATTATCATCACTATCATACTGACATCCTGGTTATATCACTATCATAGTAACATCCAGGTTATCATCACTATCATACTAACATCCGGGTTATCATCACTATCATACTGACATCAAGGAGGTTATCATCACTATCATACTGACATCCAGGAGGTTATCATCACTATCATACTAACATCCAGCAGGTTATTATCACTATCATACTGACATCCAGGTTATCATCACTATCATACTGACATCCAATAGGTTATTATCACTATCATACTAACATCCAGCAGGTTATCATCACTATCGTACTAACATCCAGCAGGTTATTATCATCACTATCATACTAACATCCAGGTTATCATCACTATCATACTAACATCCAGCAGGTTATTATCACTATCATACTAACATCCAGGTTATCATCACTATCATACTAACATCCAGGTTATCATCACTATCATACTAACATCCAGCATGTTATTATCACTATCATACTAACATCCAGGTTATCATCACTATCATACTAACATCCAGGTTATCATCACTATCATACTAACATCCAGCAGGTTATTATCATCACTATCATACTTACATTCAGGTTTCCATCACTATCCTACTAACATCCAGCAGGTTATTATCATCACTATCATACTAACATCCAGATTATCATCACTATCATACTAACATCCAGTAGGTTATAAACATCACAATCATACTAACATCCAGGTTATCATCACTATCATACTAACATCCAGCAGGTTATTATCATCACTATGATACTGACATCCAGGTTATATCACTATCATACTAACATCCAGGTTATCATCACTATCATACTGACATCCAGGAGGTTATCATCACTATCATACTGACATCCAGGAGGTTATTATCATCACTATCATACTGACATCCAGGAGGTTATCATCACTATCATACTGACATCCAGCAGGTTATTATCACTATCATACTAACATCCAGGTTATCATCACTATCATACTAACATCCAGGTTATCATCACTATCATACTAACATCCAGGTTATCATCACTATCATACTGACATCCAGGAGGTTACTATCACTATCATACTAACATCCAGGTTATCATCACTATCATACTAACATCCAGGTTATCATCACTATCATACGAACATCCAGGTTATCATCACTATCATACTAACATCCCGGTTATCATCACTATCATACTGACATCCAGGAGGTTATTATCACTATCATACTAACATCCAGCAGGTTATCATCACTATCGTACTAACATCCAGCAGGTTATTATCATCACTATCATACTAACATCCAGGTTATCCTCACTATCATACTGACATCCAGCAGGTTATTATCATCACTATCATACTAACATCCAGCAGGTTATTATCATCACTATCATAATAACATCCAGTTTACTATCACTATCATACTAACATCCAGCAGGTTATTATCACTATCATACTGACATCCAGGTTATCATCACTATCATACTAACATCCAGCAGGTTATTATCACTATCATACTAACATCCAGGTTATCATCACTATCATACTAACATCCAGGTTATCATCACTATCATACTAACATCCAGCAGGTTATTATCATCACTATCATACTTACATCCAGGTTACCATCACTATCATACTAACATCCAGGTTATCATCACTATCATACTAACATCCAGCAGGTTATTATCATCACTATCATACTTACATCCAGGTTTCCATCACTATCCTACTAACATCCAGCAGGTTATTATCATCACTATCATACTAACATCCAGGTTATCATCACTATCATACTAACATCCAGTAGGTTATAAACATCACAATCATACTAACATCCAGGTTATCATCACTATCATACTAACATCCAGGTTATCATCACTATCATACTAACACCCAGCATGTTATTATCACTATCATACTAACATCCAGGTTATCATCACTATCATACTAACATCCAGGTTATCATCACTATCATACTAACATCCAGCAGGTTATTATCATCATACTAACATCCAGGTTATCATCACTATCATACTGACATCCAGCAGGTTATTATCACTATCATACTAACATCCAGGTTATCATCACTATCATACTAACATCCAGGTTATCATCACTATCATACTAACATCCAGGTTATCATCACTATCATACTGACATCCAGGAGGTTACTATCACTATCATACTAACATCCAGGTTATCATCACTATCATACTAACATCCAGGTTATCATCACTATCATACTAACATCCAGGTTATCATAACTATCATACTAACATCCCGGTTATCATCACTATCATACTGACATCCAGGAGGTTATTATCACTATCACACTAACATCCAGCAGGTTATCATCACTATCGTACTAACATCCAGCAGGTTATTATCATCACTATCATACTAACATCCAGGTTATCCTCACTATCATACTGACATTCAGCAGGTTATTATCATCACTATCATACTAACATCCAGCAGGTTATTATCATCACTATCATAATAACATCCAGTTTACTATCACTATCATACTAACATCCAGCAGGTTTTTATCACTATCATACTGACATCCAGGTTATCATCACTATCATACTAACATCCAGCAGGTTATTATCACTATCATACTAACATCCAGGTTATCATCACTATCATACTAACATCCAGGTTATCATCACTATCATACTAACATCCAGCATGTTATTATCACTATCATACTAACATCCAGGTTATCATCACTATCATACTAACATCCAGGTTATCATCACTATCATACTAACATCCAGCAGGTTATTATCATCACTATCATACTTACATCCAGGTTACCATCACTATCATACTAACATCCAGGTTATCATCACTATCATACTAACATCCAGCAGGTTATTATCATCACTATCATACTAACATCCAGCAGGTTATTATCATCACTATCATACTTACATCCAGGTTATCATCACCATCCTACTAACATCCAGCAGGTTATTATCATTGCTATCATACTAACATCCAGGTTATCATCACTATCATACCAACATTCAGCAGGTTATTATCATCACTATCATACTAACATCCAGGTTATCATCACTATCATACTGACATCCAGCAGGTTATAAACATCACAATCATACTAACATCCAGGTTATCATCACTATCATACTAACATCCAGCAGGTTATTATCATCACTATTATACTGACATCCTGGTTATATCACTATCATACTAACATCCAGGTTATCATCACTATCATACTAACATCCGGGTTATCATCACTATCATACTGACATCAAGGAGGTTATCATCACTATCATACTGACATCCAGGAGGTTATCATCACTATCATACTAACATCCAGCAGGTTATTATCATCACTATCATACTTACATCCAGGTTTCCATCACTATCCTACTAACATCCAGCAGGTTATTATCATCACTATAATACTAACATCCAGGTTATCATCACTATCATACTAACATCCAGTAGGTTATAAACATCACAATCATACTAACATCCAGGTTATCATCACTATCATACTAACATCCAGGTTATCATCACTATCATACTAACACCCAGCATGTTATTATCACTATCATACTAACATCCAGGTTATCATCACTATCATACTAACATCCAGGTTATCATCACTATCATACTAACATCCAGCAGGTTATTATCATCATACTAACATCCAGGTTATCATCACTATCATACTGACATCCAGCAGGTTATTATCACTATCATACTAACATCCAGGTTATCATCACTATCATACTAACATCCAGGTTATCATCACTATCATACTAACATCCAGGTTATCATCACTATCATACTGACATCCAGGAGGTTACTATCACTATCATACTAACATCCAGGTTATCATCACTATCATACTAACATCCAGGTTATCATCACTATCATACTAACATCCAGCATGTTATTATCACTATCATACTAACATCCAGGTTATCATCACTATCATACTAACATCCAGGTTATCATCACTATCATACTAACATCCAGCAGGTTATTATCATCACTATCATACTTACATCCAGGTTACCATCACTATCATACTAACATCCAGGTTATCATCACTATCATACTAACATCCAGCAGGTTATTATCATCACTATCATACTAACATCCAGCAGGTTATTATCATCACTATCATACTTACATCCAGGTTATCATCACCATCCTACTAACATCCAGCAGGTTATTATCATTGCTATCATACTAACATCCAGGTTATCATCACTATCATACCAACATTCAGCAGGTTATTATCATCACTATCATACTAACATCCAGGTTATCATCACTATCATACTGACATCCAGCAGGTTATAAACATCACAATCATACTAACATCCAGGTTATCATCACTATCATACTAACATCCAGCAGGTTATTATCATCACTATCATACTGACATCCTGGTTATATCACTATCATAGTAACATCCAGGTTATCATCACTATCATACTAACATCCGGGTTATCATCACTATCATACTGACATCAAGGAGGTTATCATCACTATCATACTGACATCCAGGAGGTTATCATCACTATCATACTAACATCCAGCAGGTTATTATCACTATCATACTGACATCCAGGTTATCATCACTATCATACTGACATCCAATAGGTTATTATCACTATCATACTAACATCCAGCAGGTTATCATCACTATCGTACTAACATCCAGCAGGTTATTATCATCACTATCATACTAACATCCAGGTTATCATCACTATCATACTAACATCCAGCAGGTTATTATCACTATCATACTAACATCCAGGTTATCATCACTATCATACTAACATCCAGGTTATCATCACTATCATACTAACGTCCAGCATGTTATTATCACTATCATACTAACATCCAGGTTATCATCACTATCATACTAACATCCAGGTTATCATCACTATCATACTAACATCCAGCAGGTTATTATCATCACTATCATACTTACATCCAGGTTTCCATCACTATCCTACTAACATCCAGCAGGTTATTATCATCACTATCATACTAACATCCAGATTATCATCACTATCATACTAACATCCAGTAGGTTATAAACATCACAATCATACTAACATCCAGGTTATCATCACTATCATACTAACATCCAGCAGGTTATTATCATCACTATGATACTGACATCCAGGTTATATCACTATCATACTAACATCCAGGTTATCATCACTATCATACTGACATCCAGGAGGTTATCATCACTATCATACTGACATCCAGGAGGTTATTATCATCACTATCATACTGACATCCAGGAGGTTATCATCACTATCATACTGACATCCAGCAGGTTATTATCACTATCATACTAACATCCAGGTTATCATCACTATCATACTAACATCCAGGTTATCATCACTATCATACTAACATCCAGGTTATCATCACTATCATACTGACATCCAGGAGGTTACTATCACTATCATACTAACATCCAGGTTATCATCACTATCATACTAACATCCAGGTTATCATCACTATCATACGAACATCCAGGTTATCATCACTATCATACTAACATCCCGGTTATCATCACTATCATACTGACATCCAGGAGGTTATTATCACTATCATACTAACATCCAGCAGGTTATCATCACTATCGTACTAACATCCAGCAGGTTATTATCATCACTATCATACTAACATCCAGGTTATCCTCACTATCATACTGACATCCAGCAGGTTATTATCATCACTATCATACTAACATCCAGCAGGTTATTATCATCACTATCATAATAACATCCAGTTTACTATCACTATCATACTAACATCCAGCAGGTTATTATCACTATCATACTGACATCCAGGTTATCATCACTATCATACTAACATCCAGCAGGTTATTATCACTATCATACTAACATCCAGGTTATCATCACTATCATACTAACATCCAGGTTATCATCACTATCATACTAACATCCAGCAGGTTATTATCATCACTATCATACTTACATCCAGGTTACCATCACTATCATACTAACATCCAGGTTATCATCACTATCATACTAACATCCAGCAGGTTATTATCATCACTATCATACTTACATCCAGGTTTCCATCACTATCCTACTAACATCCAGCAGGTTATTATCATCACTATCATACTAACATCCAGGTTATCATCACTATCATACTAACATCCAGTAGGTTATAAACATCACAATCATACTAACATCCAGGTTATCATCACTATCATACTAACATCCAGGTTATCATCACTATCATACTAACACCCAGCATGTTATTATCACTATCATACTAACATCCAGGTTATCATCACTATCATACTAACATCCAGGTTATCATCACTATCATACTAACATCCAGCAGGTTATTATCATCATACTAACATCCAGGTTATCATCACTATCATACTGACATCCAGCAGGTTATTATCACTATCACACTAACATCCAGGTTATCATCACTATCATACTAACATCCAGGTTATCATCACTATCATACTAACATCCAGGTTATCATCACTATCATACTGACATCCAGGAGGTTACTATCACTATCATACTAACATCCAGGTTATCATCACTATCATACTAACATCCAGGTTATCATCACTATCATACTAACATCCAGGTTATCATAACTATCATACTAACATCCCGGTTATCATCACTATCATACTGACATCCAGGAGGTTATTATCACTATCACACTAACATCCAGCAGGTTATCATCACTATCGTACTAACATCCAGCAGGTTATTATCATCACTATCATACTAACATCCAGGTTATCCTCACTATCATACTGACATTCAGCAGGTTATTATCATCACTATCATACTAACATCCAGCAGGTTATTATCATCACTATCATAATAACATCCAGTTTACTATCACTATCATACTAACATCCAGCAGGTTTTTATCACTATCATACTGACATCCAGGTTATCATCACTATCATACTAACATCCAGCAGGTTATTATCACTATCATACTAACATCCAGGTTATCATCACTATCATACTAACATCCAGGTTATCATCACTATCATACTAACATCCAGCATGTTATTATCACTATCATACTAACATCCAGGTTATCATCACTATCATACTAACATCCAGGTTATCATCACTATCATACTAACATCCAGCAGGTTATTATCATCATACTAACATCCAGGTTATCATCACTATCATACTGACATCCAGCAGGTTATTATCACTATCATACTAACATCCAGGTTATCATCACTATCATACTAACATCCAGGTTATCATCACTATCATACTAACATCCAGGTTATCATCACTATCATACTGACATCCAGGAGGTTACTATCACTATCATACTAACATCCAGGTTATCATCACTATCATACTAACATCCAGGTTATCATCACTATCATACTAACATCCAGCATGTTATTATCACTATCATACTAACATCCAGGTTATCATCACTATCATACTAACATCCAGGTTATCATCACTATCATACTAACATCCAGCATGTTATTATCACTATCATACTAACATCCAGGTTATCATCACTATCATACTAACATCCAGGTTATCATCACTATCATACTAACATCCAGCAGGTTATTATCATCATACTAACATCCAGGTTATCATCACTATCATACTGACATCCAGCATGTTATTATCACTATCATACTAACATCCAGGTTATCATCACTATCATACTAACATCCAGGTTATCATCACTATCATACTGACATCCAGGAGGTTACTATCACTATCATACTAACATCCAGGTTATCATCACTATCATACTAACATCCAGGTTATCATCACTATCATACTAACATCCAGCATGTTATTATCACTATCATACTAACATCCAGGTTATCATCACTATCATACTAACATCCAGGTTATCATCACTATCATACTAACATCCAGCAGGTTATTATCATCACTATCATACTTACATCCAGGTTACCATCACTATCATACTAACATCCAGGTTATCATCACTATCATACTAACATCCAGCAGGTTATTATCATCACTATCATACTAACATCCAGCAGGTTATTATCATCACTATCATACTTACATCCAGGTTATCATCACCATCCTACTAACATCCAGCAGGTTATTATCATTGCTATCATACTAACATCCAGGTTATCATCACTATCATACCAACATTCAGCAGGTTATTATCATCACTATCATACTAACATCCAGGTTATCATCACTATCATACTGACATCCAGCAGGTTATAAACATCACAATCATACTAACATCCAGGTTATCATCACTATCATACTAACATCCAGCAGGTTATTATCATCACTATCATACTGACATCCTGGTTATATCACTATCATAGTAACATCCAGGTTATCATCACTATCATACTAACATCCGGGTTATCATCACTATCATACTGACATCAAGGAGGTTATCATCACTATCATACTGACATCCAGGAGGTTATCATCACTATCATACTAACATCCAGCAGGTTATTATCACTATCATACTGACATCCAGGTTATCATCACTATCATACTGACATCCAATAGGTTATTATCACTATCATACTAACATCCAGCAGGTTATCATCACTATCGTACTAACATCCAGCAGGTTATTATCATCACTATCATACTAACATCCAGGTTATCATCACTATCATACTAACATCCAGCAGGTTATTATCACTATCATACTAACATCCAGGTTATCATCACTATCATACTAACATCCAGGTTATCATCACTATCATACTAACATCCAGCATGTTATTATCACTATCATACTAACATCCAGGTTATCATCACTATCATACTAACATCCAGGTTATCATCACTATCATACTAACATCCAGCAGGTTATTATCATCACTATCATACTTACATCCAGGTTTCCATCACTATCCTACTAACATCCAGCAGGTTATTATCATCACTATCATACTAACATCCAGATTATCATCACTATCATACTAACATCCAGTAGGTTATAAACATCACAATCATACTAACATCCAGGTTATCATCACTATCATACTAACATCCAGCAGGTTATTATCATCACTATGATACTGACATCCAGGTTATATCACTATCATACTAACATCCAGGTTATCATCACTATCATACTGACATCCAGGAGGTTATCATCACTATCATACTGACATCCAGGAGGTTATTATCATCACTATCATACTGACATCCAGGAGGTTATCATCACTATCATACTGACATCCAGCAGGTTATTATCACTATCATACTAACATCCAGGTTATCATCACTATCATACTAACATCCAGGTTATCATCACTATCATACTAACATCCAGGTTATCATCACTATCATACTGACATCCAGGAGGTTACTATCACTATCATACTAACATCCAGGTTATCATCACTATCATACTAACATCCAGGTTATCATCACTATCATACGAACATCCAGGTTATCATCACTATCATACTAACATCCCGGTTATCATCACTATCATACTGACATCCAGGAGGTTATTATCACTATCATACTAACATCCAGCAGGTTATCATCACTATCGTACTAACATCCAGCAGGTTATTATCATCACTATCATACTAACATCCAGGTTATCCTCACTATCATACTGACATCCAGCAGGTTATTATCATCACTATCATACTAACATCCAGCAGGTTATTATCATCACTATCATAATAACATCCAGTTTACTATCACTATCATACTAACATCCAGCAGGTTATTATCACTATCATACTGACATCCAGGTTATCATCACTATCATACTAACATCCAGCAGGTTATTATCACTATCATACTAACATCCAGGTTATCATCACTATCATACTAACATCCAGGTTATCATCACTATCATACTAACATCCAGCAGGTTATTATCATCACTATCATACTTACATCCAGGTTACCATCACTATCATACTAACATCCAGGTTATCATCACTATCATACTAACATCCAGCAGGTTATTATCATCACTATCATACTTACATCCAGGTTTCCATCACTATCCTACTAACATCCAGCAGGTTATTATCATCACTATCATACTAACATCCAGGTTATCATCACTATCATACTAACATCCAGTAGGTTATAAACATCACAATCATACTAACATCCAGGTTATCATCACTATCATACTAACATCCAGGTTATCATCACTATCATACTAACACCCAGCATGTTATTATCACTATCATACTAACATCCAGGTTATCATCACTATCATACTAACATCCAGGTTATCATCACTATCATACTAACATCCAGCAGGTTATTATCATCATACTAACATCCAGGTTATCATCACTATCATACTGACATCCAGCAGGTTATTATCACTATCATACTAACATCCAGGTTATCATCACTATCATACTAACATCCAGGTTATCATCACTATCATACTAACATCCAGGTTATCATCACTATCATACTGACATCCAGGAGGTTACTATCACTATCATACTAACATCCAGGTTATCATCACTATCATACTAACATCCAGGTTATCATCACTATCATACTAACATCCAGGTTATCATAACTATCATACTAACATCCCGGTTATCATCACTATCATACTGACATCCAGGAGGTTATTATCACTATCACACTAACATCCAGCAGGTTATCATCACTATCGTACTAACATCCAGCAGGTTATTATCATCACTATCATACTAACATCCAGGTTATCCTCACTATCATACTGACATTCAGCAGGTTATTATCATCACTATCATACTAACATCCAGCAGGTTATTATCATCACTATCATAATAACATCCAGTTTACTATCACTATCATACTAACATCCAGCAGGTTTTTATCACTATCATACTGACATCCAGGTTATCATCACTATCATACTAACATCCAGCAGGTTATTATCACTATCATACTAACATCCAGGTTATCATCACTATCATACTAACATCCAGGTTATCATCACTATCATACTAACATCCAGCATGTTATTATCACTATCATACTAACATCCAGGTTATCATCACTATCATACTAACATCCAGGTTATCATCACTATCATACTAACATCCAGCAGGTTATTATCATCACTATCATACTTACATCCAGGTTACCATCACTATCATACTAACATCCAGGTTATCATCACTATCATACTAACATCCAGCAGGTTATTATCATCACTATCATACTAACATCCAGCAGGTTATTATCATCACTATCATACTTACATCCAGGTTATCATCACCATCCTACTAACATCCAGCAGGTTATTATCATTGCTATCATACTAACATCCAGGTTATCATCACTATCATACCAACATTCAGCAGGTTATTATCATCACTATCATACTAACATCCAGGTTATCATCACTATCATACTGACATCCAGCAGGTTATAAACATCACAATCATACTAACATCCAGGTTATCATCACTATCATACTAACATCCAGCAGGTTATTATCATCACTATCATACTGACATCCTGGTTATATCACTATCATACTAACATCCAGGTTATCATCACTATCATACTAACATCCGGGTTATCATCACTATCATACTGACATCAAGGAGGTTATCATCACTATCATACTGACATCCAGGAGGTTATCATCACTATCATACTAACATCCAGCAGGTTATTATCACTATCATACTGACATCCAGGTTATCATCACTATCATACTGACATCCAATAGGTTATTTTCACTATCATACTAACATCCAGCAGGTTATCATCACTATCGTACTAACATCCAGCAGGTTATTATCATCACTATCATACTAACATCCAGGTTATCACTATCATACTAACATGCAGCAGGTTATTATCATCGCTATCACTATCATACTAACATCCAGGTTATCATCACTATCACACTAACATCCAGCAGGTTATTATCACTATCATACTAACATCCAGGTTATCATCACTATCATACTAACATCCAGGTTATCATCACTATCATACTAACATCCAGCATGTTATTATCACTATCATACTAACATCCAGGTTATCATCACTATCATACTAACATCCAGGTTATCATCACTTTCATACTAACATCCAGCAGGTTATTATCATCACTATCATACTTACATCCAGGTTTCCATCACTATCCTACTAACATCCAGCAGGTTATTATCATCACTATCATACTAACATCCAGGTTATCATCACTATCATACTAACATCCAGTAGGTAATTTGCATCACTGTCATAGTAACATCCAGCAGGTTATTATCACTATCATACTAACATCCAGGTCATCATCACTATCATACTAACATACAGCAGGTTATCATCACTATCATACTAACATCCAGCAGGTTATTATCATCACTATCATACTAACATCCAGTAGGTTATTATCACCACTATCATACTGACATCCAGGTTATCATCACTATCATACTGGCATCCAGGTTATCATCACGATTACTATATGACTCCATTCAACCCTGTGTAGATCAGTCAATTCTTAACATACAGACTTTAAACTCAGGATTCTGTAATTGCAAGCCCAAGCAAGATATGTGTTTACTTATAACTTCCTGTACCAACCGGAAGTGCCTTTAATTGGGGTCACAGTGTCTGTTTCGAAGGGTTAAAAAAGTCACATCTTTCCAAAACTTCATATGTGTGACTAGGTAACCCTCATGATCTGTAAATCAGTCATTTCTCCCAACAGATGTCATAGAAAAACCTCTCACACGCACACACACACACACACACAGCAAGGATGGAGTGACAAAGTGCGGTGCTTAAAGACACACAGAGCCTGCAATGGCATTTCCATATTCTCTAGGCCGTGCCGAGTTCAACGAGATGCCCCGCTTGACCGTAGCTCGCTCAGTCAAATTAAATCAAATCAAATGTTATTTGTCACATACACATGGTTAGCAGATGTTAATGCGAGTGTAGCGAAATGCTTGTGCTTCTAGTTCCGACAATGCAGTAATAACAACAAGTAATCAACAAGTAATCTAGCTAACAATTCCAAAACTACTACCTTATAGACACAAGTGTAAGGGGGTAAATAATATGTACATAAAGATATATGAATGAGTGATGGTACAGAGCGTGATAGGCAAGATACAGTAGATGGTATTGAGTGCAGTATATACATATGAGATGAGTATGTAAACAAAGTGGCATAGTTAAAGTGGCTAGTGAGACATGTATTACATAAAGATGCAGTAGATGATATAGAGTACAGTATATACGTATACATATGAGATGAATGATGTAGGGTATGTAAACATTGTATTAGGTATCATTGTTTAAAGTGGCTAGTGATATATTTTACATCATTTCCCATCAATTCTCATTATTAAAGTGGCTGGAGTTGAGTCGGTGTGTTGGCAGCAGCCGCTCAATGTTAGTGGTGGCTGTTTAACAGTCTGATGGCCTTGAGATAGAAGCTGTTTTTCAGTCTCTTGGTCCCAGCTTTGATGCACCTGTACTGACCTCGCCTTCTGGATGATAGCGGGGTGAACAGGCAGTGGCTCGGGTGGTTGTTGTCCTTGATGATCTTTATGGCCTTCCTGTGACATCGGGTGGTGTAGGTGTCCTGGAGGGCAGGTAGTTTGCCCCCGGTGATGCGTTGTGCAGACCTCACTACCCTCTGGAGAGCCTTACGGTTGTGGGCGGAGCAGTTGCCGTACCAGGCGGTGATACAGCCCGACAGGATGCTCTCGATTGTGCATCTGTAGAAGTTTGTGAGTGCTTTTGGTGACAAGCCGAATTTCTTCAGCCTCCTGAGGTTGAAGAAGCGCTGCTGCGCCTTCTTCACGATGCTGTCTGTGTGGGTGGACCAATTCAGTTTGTCTGTGATGTGTACGCCGAGGAACTTAAAACTTGCTACCCTCTCCACTACTGTTCCATCGATGTGAATAGGGGGGTGTTCCCTCTGCTGTTTCCTGAAATCCACAATCATCTCCTTAGTTTTGTTGACGTTGAGTGTGAGGTTAATTTCCTGACACCACACTCCGAGGGCCCTCACCTCCTCCCTGTAGGCCGTCTCGTCGTTGTTGGTAATCAAGCCTACCACTGTTGTGTCGTCCGCAAACTTGATGATTGAGTTGGAGGCGTGCGTGGCCACGCAGGTGAACAGGGAGTACAGGAGAGGGCTCAGAACGCACCCTTGTGGGGCCCCAGTGTTGAGGATCAGCGGGGTGGAGATGTTGTTGCCTACCCTCACCACCTGGGGGCGGCCCGTCAGGAAGTCCAGTACCCAGTTGCACAGGGCGGGGTCGAGACCCAGGGTTTCACGCGAATGCTGCCATCAATCCACGGTTTCTGGTTTGGGAATGTTTTAATCGTTGCTATGGGAACGACATCTTCAACGCACGTTCTAATGAACTCGCTCACCGAATCAGCGTATTCGTCAATGTTGTTGTCTGACGCAATACGAAACATATCCCAGTCCACGTGATGGAAGCAGTCTTGGAGTGTGGAATCAGATTGGTCGGACCAGCGTTGAACAGACCTCAGCGCGGGAGCTTCTTGTTTTAGTTTCTGTCTGTAGGCAGGGATCAACAAAATGGAGTCGTGGTCAGCTTTTCCGAAAGGAGAGCGGGGCAGGGCCTTATATGCGTCGCGGAAGTTAGAATAGCAATGATCCAAGGTTTTTCCAGCCCTGGTTGGGCAATCGATATGCTGATACAATTTAGGGAGTCTTGTTTTCAGATTAGCCTTCTTAAAATCCCCAGCTACAATGAATGCAGCCTCCGGATATATGGATTCCAGTTTGCAAAGAGACAAATAAAGTTCGTTCAGAGCCATCGATGTGTCTGCTTGGGGGGGAATATATACGGCTGTGATTATAATCGAAGAGAATTCCCTTGGTAGATAATGCGGTCGACATTTGATTGTGAGGAATTCTAAATCAGGTGAACAGAAGGACTTGAGTTCCTGTATGTTGTTATGGCCACACCACGTCTCGTTAACCATAAAGCATACGCCCCCGCCCCTCTTCTTACCAGAAAGATGTTTGTTTCTGTCGGCGCGATGCGTGGAGAAACCAGCTGGCTGCACCGACTCCGATAGCGTCTCTCCAGTGAGCCATGTTTCCGTGAAGCAAAGAACGTTACAGTCTCTGATGTCCCTCTGGAATGCTACCATTGCTCGGATTTCATCAACCTTGTTGTCAAGAGACTGGACATTGGCGAGAAGAATGCTAGGGAGTGGTGCACGATGTGCCCGTCTCCGGAGTCTGACCCGAAGAGAGAGAGAGAACCGTTAGGGTGAGAAGCACAATTCGACCTCAGGTACGTTCCTGAGGTCCTCCCGATCTGTGCAAGCCTAACCTTGACCATGTGGCATTAACCCGTAACAGTAAATCAGTTTTTTTTTATCTCACAGATTACAATGACATCTCTCCTTATATGTGTCTTTAAAGTGTTTTGATATACATAACCTGCAATTAAGAAAATCACTGCATTCAACCCTGTGTAAATCAGTCAATTCTAAACGTATAGACTTAAAACTCAGGATTCTGTAATAGCATACCCCAATGAGGATGTGTGTTTACGTTTAGCTTCCTGTGCCAACCGGAAGTGCCATAATTGGTGTCATAGGGGCTGTTTCGAAGGGTTAAAACCTGTTGCGACTCTAGGGCCAGTATTTTCCTTTTTGGCAGGACAAGATGCTAGAATATGCATATAATTGACAGATTTGTCAAATGCACGTGCATTTGCAATATGTTTCAACAGTGAAAAACATCACCAAATGGACATGATGAAATCAACACAACGAGCTATGGAGAGGAACCACTGTCACTGCCCGGCCATCCCGAGTTCATCAGGCCAGTCAATTTTGCATTTCTGCAGTATTTTTGAGCATGCCAAATTCGTGATGGTAAATGCCCATTGAAACATATTGCAAATGCACGTGCATTTGTAATATCATTCAACAGTGAAAAACATCATCAAATGGACATGATGAAATCAACACAACGAGCGATGGAGAGGAACCACTGTCACTGCCCGGCCATCCTGAGTTCATCAGGCCAGTCAATTTTGCATTTCTGCAGTATTTTTGAGCATGTCAAATTCTTGATGGTACATGGCAAATGAAACATATTGCAAATGCACGTGCATTTGTAATATCATTCAACAGTGAAAAACATCATCAAATGGACATGATGAAATCAACACAACGAGCGATGGAGAGGAACCACTGTCACTGCCCGGCCATCCTGAGTTCATCAGGCCAGTCAATTTTGCATTTCTGCAGTATTTTTGAGCATGTCAAATTCTTGATGGTACATGGCAAATGGACATAAAATCCTGATTTGGCACTTTCAAATCTTTCATATTGCATTTGGACATTTCTTATGGCATTTGGCCCCCCAAAAAAGTTACTTTTGACTTTTGACTTCCTATGAAATCATATTGCAAATGGACTTATGCACAGGTAAAAAAATAAAAAAAAATAAAAAATAAATAAAAAATAAAAATAAATAACGATAATAAAATTTGACAAAAGTATATTCATACAGTTCTTACACATGTGTAATTGACAAAAAAAAATCGAAAGAATTTCGAAAAATTGTCCAGAAAGCACTTTTTTAAGGGGGTGATAAGTTTTAGAATTTTTTTTCCGTTTTTCAAAATTGTTCTTTTGGGTCTTGACTTGTGTTACATTTGCAATATAAAAAATCATGGTAGAGCGCACTCGCCATCTGTTGGATTTTTGCAGTGTTACACTTGGCATTTGCCATATGGCATTTGCAATCAACTTTGAATGAAACGACGCTGAATTGAGTGGTATTGGACACCATGTACTGTATATGGTTTGTACAGTGTCAATGACTTCCCATTCATTTTTGTACATTTCAGGGGGGTGTTCCCTTACTAACTTTAAGCGTCAACTGTCAGAGCAGCTCACAGATCACTGCAGCTGTATACAGCCCATCTGTAAACAGCCCATCCAACCAACTACCTACCTCATCCCCATATTTGTTTTAGTTTTTCTTCTCTTTTGCACACCAGTATTTCTACTTGCACATCCTCATCTGCATATATATCACTCCAGTGTAAATGGCTAAATTGTAATTACTTCACCACTATTGGCCTATTAATTGCCTTACCTCCTTACTTCATTTGCACACACTGTATATAGATGTTTCTATTGTGTTATTGACTGTACAGTTGTTTATTCCATGTGTAACTCTGTGTTGTTGTTTGTGTTGCACTGTTTTGCTTTATCTTGGCCAGGTCACAGTTGTCAATGAGAACTTGTTCTCAACTGGCCTACCTGGTTAAATAAAGGTGAAAAAATAATAAATAATAAACATTGACTCTATACCGGCACCCCCCTGTATATATTATTTTTTAATGCTGCTCTTTAATTACTTGTTACTTTTATCTGTTATTCTTATCTGTATTTTTTTAAACTGCTTGGTTAGGGATTCGTAAGAAAGCATTTCCCTGTAAGGTCTACCTGTTGTATTTGTCAGGTGACTAATACAATTTAATTTTATTTGATCTTCCTCTGCAGCTGGAGGAGGAGGGCTCGACCAAGACGGGCAGTATGTTGGACCTCTTCAGGATCCCCTACTTGAGAAAACGGGCTCTCATTCTCTGCTATATCTGGTCAGTACCTCATTCTCTGCTCTATCTGGTCAGTACCTCATTCTCTGCTCTATCTGGTCAGAACCTCATTCTCTTCTCTATCTGGTCAGTACCCAATTCTCTGCTCTATCTGGTCAGTACCCAATTCTTTCCTATATCTGGTCAGTACCTCATTCTCTGCTCTATCTGGTCAGTACCTCATTCTCTCCTCTATCTGGTCAGTACCTCATTCTCTTCTCTATCTGGTCAGTACCTCATTCTCTTCTCTATCTGGTCAGTACCTCATTCTCTCATATCTGGTCAGTACCTCCTTCTCTGCTCTATCTGGTCAGTACCTCATTCTCTCCTATATCTGGTCAGTACCTCATTCTCTGCTCTATCTGGTCAGTACCTCATTCTCTCCTATATCTGGTCAGTACCTCATTCTCGGCTCTATGTGGTCAGTACCTCATTATCTCCTATATCTGGTCACGAACCGGCTCAAAGCCCGTAACAAAGGGAGACAACGTGGAGATAAGGAGTAACAAAATATATATTTATTAACTAAAGCAACTAAGGAAAATATACAATGGTGTGTGTAATCAGTAATCAGTAGTGTAAGTGAGTGTTTTGCATGCATTAATGTGATAATGCAGGGTATTGAAAGGTGCCAAAGCAAACAAACAAAAGGCCACCAAGAACCACAACACGATCTACAAAGGTGTCTGCATGGAGAGAGTTCCTCCATGAATGTGGAAGAGGTCTATTTATCCTGGGAGACACCTGGCCCAGGTGTTTCCCATGAAGCTGACGACCCTCCCAACTCCGCCCACCGGCATCCTAATAAGGAAACAAGAACAAAGACAGAATACGGCAGACAGAGTGGGAGGGTCGTCACAGTACCTCATTCTCGGCTCTATCTGGTCAGTACCCCATTCTCTGCTCTATATGGTCAGTACCTCATTATCTCCTATATCTGGTCAGTACCTCATTATCTCCTATATCTGGTCAGAACCTCAGTCTCTGCTTTATCTGGTCAGTACCTCATTCTCTGCTCTATCTGGTCAGTACCTCATTCTCTGCTCTATCTGGTCAGTACCCAATTCTCTGCTCTAACTGGTCAGTACCAAATTCTCTGCTCTATCTGGTCAGAACCTCACTCTCTGCTCTATCTGGTCAGTACCTCATTCTCTGCTCTATCTGGTCAGTACCCAATTCTCTGCTCTAACTGGTCAGTACCAAATTCTCTGCTCTATCTGGTCAGTACCTCATTATTTCCTATATCTGGTCAGAATCTCATTCTCAGCTTTATCTGGTCAGTACCTAATTCTCAGCTTTATCTGGTCAGTACCTAATTCTCAGCTTTATCTGGTCAGTACCTCATTCTCTACTCTATCTGGTCAGTACCTAATTATCTCCTCTATCTGGTCAGTACCTCATTATCTCCTATATCTGGTCAGAATCTCATTCTCTGCTATATCTGGTCAGTACCTCATTCTCTGCTCTATCTGTTCAGTACCTCATTCTCTGCTCTATCTGGACAGTACCTCATTCTCTCCTCTATCTGGTCAGTACCTCATTCTCTTCTCTATCTGGTCAGAACCTCATTCTCTTCTCTATCTGGTCAGTACCCAATTATTTCCTATATCTGGTCAGTACCCAATTCTTTCCTATATCTGGTCAGTACCTCATTCTCTCCTTTATCTGGTCAGTACCTCATTCTCTCCTCTATCTGGTCAGTACCTCATTCTCTGCTGTATCTGGTCAGTATGCGACTGTTGGTGGCACCCTCTCCATCATCAATGTTTACAGTAACTACCCATGATTGACCATATTCAAATTACAATGGCATGACTGACACTCAATCCAAAAGTGTTTTTTCTCACTCACTGGTATCTGAGAGGTTAGCTATAAATGGTTAGTCTCTCTCTCTCTCTCTCTCTCTCTCTCTCTCTCTCTCAAACATTACACTCACTCAATAGATATGGGGGTTTATCAAAATTGGGGTTGTTTTCTAATTCTTTGTGGGTCTGTGTAGTCTGATGGAAATATGTGTCTCTAATATGGTCATATATTTGGCAGGAGGTTAGGAAGTGCAGCTCAGTTTCCACCTCATTTTGTGGGCAATGTGCACATAGTCTCTATTCTCTTGAGAGCCAGGTCTACCTTCAACGGCCTTTCTCAATAGTAAGGATATTCTCACTGAGTTTGTACATAGTCAAAGCTTTCCTTAAGTTTGGGTCAGTCACAGTGGTCAGGTAATCTGCCACTGTGTACACACTGTTTAGGGCCAAATACCATTCTAGTTTTCTCTGGTTTTTTTGTTAATTCTTTCCAATGTGTCATGTAATTCTCTTTTCGTTTTCTCATGATTTGGTTGGGTCCCCTTTGTGTTGCTGCACTGGGGCTCTGTGGGTTCAGTTTGTGTTTGGACCAGCTTGCTTAGGGGACTTTTCTCCAGGTTCATCTCTCTGTGGTTTGTTATGGAAGGTTTGGGAATCTCTTCCTTTTAGGTGGTTGTAGAATTTAACGGCTCTTTTCTGGATTTTGATCATTAGCGGGTATTGGCCTAATTCTGCTCTGCATGCATTATTTGGTGTTTTACCTTGTACATAGAGGATATTTTTTGCTGAATTCTGCATGCAGTGTCATGTACTGTCATGTTGTGTCTTGTCTCTGTCCTTTCCTTTCACCCTGTCTCCCTCTGCTGGTCGTCTTAGGTTACCTTTTCTCCCCCGCTTTCCCCCAGCTGTTCCTTGTCTCCTCCTAACTACCCATTCACCCCGTTTCCCACCTGTTCCCTTCTTCCCTCTGATTAGGTCCCTATATCTCTCTCTGTTTTTGTTCCTGTCCTTGTCGGATTCTTGTTTGTTGTGTTTCATGCCTGAACCAGACTGTCGTCATGTTTGCTGTAACCTTGTCTTGTCCTGTCGGAATCTGCCGGTCCGTCTGAGCCTACCTATGTTTGGTAATTAAAGAAGCTCTGTTTAAGTTAATTCGCTTTTGGGTCCTCATTCACGCACCGTAACAGAAGAATCCGACCAAGAATGGACCCAGCGACTTCGGATCCTCTCCACTCAGCCATCGGGATCCAGGGAGCGATGCTAGGCAGACACGAGCAGGAAGTGTCTGCTGCTCGACATGCCGTTGAGACCCTGGCCACCCAAGTCTCCAACCTCACAGAACAGGTTCACCATCTCCGCCTCGATCCACCGGCCACTTCCAGGGCTTTCGAATCTCCGGAGCCCAGAATCAATAACCCGCCGTGTTACTCTGGGGAGCCCACTGAATGCCGCTCGTTCCTCACCCAGTGTGATATTGTGTTTTCTCTCCAGCCCAACACTTACTCCAGGAGCACTGCTCGTGTCGCCTACGTCATATCTCTCCTTATTGGACGGGCTCGTGAGTGGGGCACGGCAATCTGGGAGGCAAGGGCTGAGTGTACTAACCAGTATCAGGACTTTAAGGAGGAGATGATACGGGTTTTTGATCGATCTGTTTTTGGGGAGGAGGCTTCCAGGGCCCTGTCTTCCCTATGTCAAGGCAATCGATCCATAACAGACTACTCTATTGAGTTTCGCACTCTTGCTGTCTCCAGTGGCTGGAACGAGCCGGCCTTGCTCGCTCGTCTTCTGGAGGGTCTCCGCGCAGAGGTAAAGGATGAGATTCTCTCCCGGGAGGTTCCTTCCAGCGTGGATTCCTTGATTGAACTCGCTATTCGCATTGAGCGACGGGTTGATCTTCGTCACCGAGCTCGTGGAAAGGAGCTCGCGCTCTCCGTCGCCCCCCTCTCCGCATCACTACCATCTTCCTCTGCCGGCTCGGGTGCTGAGCCCATGCAGCTGGGAGGTATCCGCATCTCGACTAAGGAGAGGGAACGGAGAATCACCAACCGCCTCTGTCTCTATTGCGGTTCCGCTGGTCATTTTGTCACTTCATGTCCAGTAAAAGGCCAGAGCTCGTCATTAAGCGGAGGGCTACTGGTGAGCGCTACTACTCCTGTCTCTCCTTCAAGATCCTGCACTACCTTGTCGGTCCATCTACGCTGGACCGGTTCGTCAGCTTCCTGCAGTGCCTTAATAGACTCTGGGGCGGAGGGCTGTTTTATGGACGAGACCTGGGCTCGGGAACATGACATTCCTCTCAGACAGTTAAAGGAGCCCACGGCCTTGTTCGCCCTGGATGGTAGTCCTCTCCCCAGGATTCAGCGTGAGACGCTACCTTTAACCCTCACTGTTTCTGGTAATCATAGCGAAACCATTTCTTTTTTGATTTTTCGTTCACCTTTTACACCTGTTGTTTTGGGCCATCCCTGGCTAGTTTGTCATAATCCTTCCATTAATTGGTCTAGTAATTCTATCCTCTCCTGGAACGTCTCTTGTCATGTGAAATGTTTAATGTCTGCTATCCCTCCTGTTTCCTCTGTCTCTTCTTCACAGGAGGAGCCTGGTGATTTGACAGGGGTGCCGGAGGAATATCACGATCTGCGCACGGTGTTCAGTCGGTCCAGGGCCACCTCTCTTCCTCCACACCGGTCGTATGATTGTAGTATTGATCTCCTTCCGGGAACCACTCCCCCCCGGGGTAGACTATACTCTCTGTCGGCTCCCGAACGTAAGGCTCTCGAGGATTATTTGTCTGTAGCTCTTGACGCCGGTACCATAGTCCCCTCCTCCTCTCCCGCCGGAGCGGGGTTTTTTTTTGTCAAGAAGAAGGACGGGTCTCTGCGCCCCTGCATAGATTATCGAGGGCTGAATGACATAACAGTTAAGAATCGTTATCCGCTTCCTCTTATGTCCTCAGCCTTCGAGATCCTGCAGGGAGCCAGGTTTTTCACTAAGTTGGACCTTCGTAACGCTTACCATCTCGTGCGCATCAGGGAGGGGGACGAGTGGAAGACGGCGTTTAACACTCCGTTAGGGCACTTTGAATACCGGGTTCTTCCTTTCGGCCTCGCTAACGCTCCAGCTGTCTTTCAGGCATTAGTCAATGATGTCCTGAGAGACATGCTGAACATCTTTGTTTTCGTTTACCTTGACGATATCCTGATTTTTTCACCGTCACTCCAGATTCATCTTCAGCACGTTCGACGTGTCCTCCAGCGCCTTTTAGAGAATTGTCTTTTTGTGAAGGCTGAGAAGTGCACTTTTCATGCCTCCTCCGTCACATTTCTCGGTTCTGTTATTTCCGCTGAAGGCATTAAGATGGATCCCGCTAAGGTCCAAGCTGTCATTGATTGGCCCGCCCCTAAGTCACGCGTCGAGCTGCAGCGCTTTCTCGGCTTCGCGAACTTCTATCGTCGTTTCATCCGTAATTTCGGTCAGGTGGCAGCTCCTCTCACAGCCCTTACTTCTGTCAAGACGTGCTTTAAGTGGTCCGTTTCCGCCCAGGGAGCTTTTGATCTCCTCAAGAATCGTTTTACATCCGCTCCTATCCTTGTTACACCTGACGTCTCTAGACAGTTCGTTGTCGAGGTTGACGCGTCAGAGGTGGGCGTGGGAGCCATTCTTTCTCAGCGCTCCCTCTCTGACGACAAGGTCCACCCATGCGCGTATTTTTCTCATCGCCTGTCCCCGTCGGAACGTAACTATGATGTGGGAAACCGCGAACTGCTCGCCATCCGGTTAGCCCTAGGCGAATGGCGACAGTGGTTGGAGGGGGCGACCGTTCCTTTTGTCGTTTGGACTGACCATAGGAACCTTGAGTACATCCGTTCTGCCAAACGACTTAATGCGCGTCAGGCGCGTTGGGCGCTGTTTTTCGCTCGTTTCGAGTTCGTGATTTCTTATCGTCCGGGCTCTAAGAACACCAAGCCTGATGCTTTGTCTCGTCTCTTCAGTTCTTCAGTAGCCTCCACTGACCCCGAGGGGATTCTCCCTGAGGGGCGTGTTGTCGGGTTGACTGTCTGGGGAATTGAGAGGCAGGTAAAACAAGCGCTCACTCACACTCCGTCGCCGCGCGCTTGTCCTAGGAACCTTCTTTTCGTTCCCGTTCCTACTCGTCTGGCCGTTCTTCAGTGGGCTCACTCTGCCAAGTTAGCCGGCCACCCTCGCCAGCGTTTTTGGTGGCCCACCCGGGAGCATGACACGCGTCGTTTCGTGGCTGCTTGTTCGGTCTGCGCGCAGACTAAGTCCGGTAACTCTCCTCCTGCCGGCCGTCTCAGGCCGCTTCCTATTCCCTCTCGACCGTGGTCTCACATCGCCTTAGATTTTGTCACCGGACTGCCTTCGTCAGCGGGGAAGACTGTTATTCTTACGGTTGTCGATAGGTTCTCTAAGGCGGCTCATTTCATTCCCCTTGCTAAGCTTCCTTCTGCTAAAGAGACGGCACAAATCATCATCGAGAATGTTTTCAGAATTCATGGCCTTCCGTCAGACGTCGTTTCGGACAGAGGTCCGCAATTCACGTCTCAATTTTGGAGGGAGTTTTGCCGTTTGATTGGGGCTTCCGTCAGTCTCTCTTCCGGCTTTCACCCCCAGTCTAACGGTCAAGCAGAACGGGCCAATCAGACTATTGGTCGCATCTTACGCAGTCTTTCTTTTCGTAACCCTGCGTCTTGGTCAGAACAGCTCCCCTGGGCAGAATACGCCCACAACTCGCTTCCTTCGTCTGCGACCGGGCTATCTCCTTTTCAGAGTAGCCTCGGGTACCAGCCTCCGCTGTTCTCATCTCAGTTCGCCGAGTCCAGCGTCCCCTCCGCTCAGGCTTTTGTCCAACGTTGCGAGCGCACCTGGAAGAGGGTCAGGTCTGCACTTTGCCATTATAGGACGCAGACTGTGAGGGCTGCTAATAAGCGTAGAACTAAGAGTCCTAGATATTGTCGCGGTCAGAGAGTTTGGCTCTCCACTCAGAACCTTCCCCTTAAGACGGCTTCTCGCAAGTTGACCCCGCGGTTCATTGGTCCGTTCCGTATTTCTCGGGTCATTAATCCTGTCGCAGTTCGACTTCTTCTTCCGCGATACCTTCGTCGCGTCCACCCGGTCTTCCATGTCTCCTGCATCAAGCCCGTCCTTCGCGCCCCCGCTCGTCTTCCCCCCCCCCCCCCCCATCCTTGTCGAGGGCGCACCCATCTACAGGGTCCGTAGAATTTTGGACATGCGTCCTCGGGGCCGTGGTCACCAGTACCTCGTAGATTGGGAGGGGTACGGTCCTGAGGAGAGGAGTTGGGTTCCCTCTCGGGACGTGCTGGACCGTGCGCTGATCGAGGATTTCCTCCGTTGCCGCCAGGTTTCCTCCTCGAGTGCGCCAGGAGGCGCTCGGTGAGTGGGGGGGTACTGTCATGTACTGTCATGTTGTGTCTTGTCTCTGTCCTTTCCTTTCACCCTGTCTCCCTCTGCTGGTCGTCTTAGGTTACCTTTTCTCCCCCGCTTTCCCCCAGCTGTTCCTTGTCTCCTCCTAACTACCCATTCACCCCGTTTCCCACCTGTTCCCTTCTTCCCTCTGATTAGGTCCCTATATCTCTCTCTGTTTTTGTTCCTGTCCTTGTCGGATTCTTGTTTGTTGTGTTTCATGCCTGAACCAGACTGTCGTCATGTTTGCTGTAACCTTGTCTTGTCCTGTCGGAATCTGCCGGTCCGTCTGAGCCTACCTATGTTTGGTAATTAAAGAAGCTCTGTTTAAGTTAATTCGCTTTTGGGTCCTCATTCACGCACCGTAACATGCAGAGTCTCAATGAGCGGACCCCAGGCCTTCCAACCATAAAGGGCAATGGGTTCTTTAACTTATTCAAGATCTTTCGCCAGATCGTAATTGGTATGTTGAATTTTATGTTCCTTTTGATGGCATAGAATGCCCTTCTTGCCTTGTCTCAGATCGTTCACAGCTTTGTTTAAGTTACCTGTGGCGCTTACGTTTAGGCCGAGGTATGTATTGTTTTTGTGTGTGCTCTAGGGTAACAGTGTCTAGATGGAATTTGTATTTGTGGTCCCGGCAACTGGACCTTTTTTGGAACACCATTATTTTTTTGTCTTAATGAGATCTACTGTCCGTCCCCAGGTCTGACATAATCTGTGCAGAAGATCTAGGTGCTGCTGTAGGCCCTCCTTAGTTGGGGACAGAACCACCAGATCATCAGCAAACAGTAGACATTTGACTTCAGATTCTAGTCGGGTTCGGTTGGGTGCTGCCCTCGCCAATATGTTTATATATATGTTGAAGAGGGTGGGGCTCAAGCTGCATCCTTGTCTCACCCCACGGCCCTGTGGAAGAAATGTGTTTTTTTGCTTAACCACACACTTGTTGTTTGTGTACATGGATTTTGTAATGTGGTATGTTTCTCCCCCAACACCACTTTCCATCAATTTGTATAGGAAACCCTCATGCCAAATTGAATCAATAGCTTTTTGAAATCAACAAAACATGAGAAGACTTTGCCTTTGTTTTGTTTTGTTTGTTTGTCAATTTGTGTGGGCAGGGTGAATACGTGGTCTGTCATTGGTAAAAAGCCAATTTGCCATTTGCTCAGTACATTCTTTTCACTGAGGAAATGTATGAGTCTGCTGTTAATGATAATTCAGAGGATTTTCCAAAGGTTTCTGTTGACGCATATCCCACGGTAGTTATTGGGTTCAAATTTGTCTCCACTTTTGTGGATTGGGGTGATCAGTTCTTGGTTCCAAATATTGGGGAAGATGCCAAAGCTGAGGATGATATATAAGTATAGCCATTTGGAATTTTTGGTCTCTCTCACTTTCTCTTGCTCTCTCTCGCTCTCAGGTTTGTAACCAGTCTGGTGTACTATGGGGTGAGTCTAAACGTGGGTAACTTTGGTCTGGACATCTATCTGACCCAGCTGATCTTTGGCATTGCTGAGCTCCCTGCCCGACTGGGCTCCCTGCCCCTCATAGAACACTTTGGACGGAGGATGTGTCAGGCCATCGCCCTGTTCTTCGGAGGCACAGCCTGTCTTGTTCTTCTAGCTGTTCCAGATGGTAAAATCAGTATTTTATGAAAGTAGATTTTTATGCTGTTATTTTAACACTTTTTACATTATTAAGGTTGTTTTAACACTTGAAGATGGAATCCACATTTGTTGAAACAGCGCCACTCTTTTGCCCCAGCACTTTTGTTGATAAACAATGTAGAGGAGCATCCACAGCGGTACATATTCTGATTAACGGAGTAGAGGAGCATCCACAGCGGTACATATTCTGATTAACAGAGTAGAGGAACATCCACAGCAGTACATATTCTGATTAACAGAGTAGAGGAGCATCCACAGCGGTACATATTCTGATTAACAGAGTAGAGGAGCATCCACAGCGGTACATATTCTGATTAACAGAGTAGAGGAGCATCCACAGCGGTACATATTCTGATTAACAGAGTAGAGGAGCATCCACAGCAGTACATATTCTGATTAACAGAGTAGAGGAGCATCCACAGCGGTACATATTCTGATTAATAGAGTAGAGGAGCATCCACAGCGGTACATATTCTGATTAACAGAGTAGAGGAGCATCCACAGCGGTACATATTCTGATTAACAGAGTAGAGGAGCATCCACAGCAGTACATATTCTGATTAACAGAGTAGAGGAGCATCCACAGCGGTACATATTCTGATTAACAGAGTAGAGGAGCATCCACAGCGGTACATATTCTGATTAACAGAGTAGAGGAGCATCCACAGCGGTACATATTCTGATTAACGGAGTAGAGGAGCATCCACAGCGGTACATATTCTGATTAACAGAGTAGAGGAGCATCCACAGCAGTACATATTCTGATTAACAGAGTAGAGGAGCATCCACAGCGGTACATATTCTGATTAACAGAGTAGAGGAGCATCCACAGCAGTACATATTCTGATTAACAGAGTAGAGGAGCATCCACAGCGGTACATATTCTGATTAACAGAGTAGAGGAGCATCCACAGCGGTACATATTCTGATTAATAGAGTAGAGGAGCATCCACAGCGGTACATATTCTGATTAACGGAGTAGAAGAGTGTACGGCAGCGGTACATATTCTGATTAATGGAGTAGAGGAGCATCCACAGCGGTACATATTCTGATTAACAGAGTAGAGGAGCATCCACAGCAGTACATATTCTGATTAACAGAGTAGAGGAGCATCCACAGCGGTACATATTCTGATTAACAGAGTAGAGGAGCATCCACAGCGGTACATATTCTGATTAACAGAGTAGAGGAACATCCACAGCGGTACATATTCTGATTAACAGAGTAGAGGAGCATCCACAGCGGTACATATTCTGATTAATAGAGTAGAGGAGCATCCACAGCGGTACATATTCTGATTAACAGAGTAGAGGAGCATCCACAGCGGTACATATTCTGATTAACAGAGTAGAGGAGCATCCACACCGGTACATATTCTGATTAACAGAGTAGAGGAGCATCCACAGCAGTACATATTCTGATTAACAGAGTAGAGGAGCATCCACAGCAGTACATATTCTGATTAACAGAGTAGAGGAGCATCCACAGCGGTACATATTCTGATTAACAGAGTAGAGGAGCATCCACAGCAGTACATATTCTGATTAACAGAGTAGAGGAGCATCCACAGCGGTACATATTCTGATTAACAGAGTAGAGGAACATCCACAGCGGTACATATTCTGATTAATAGAGTAGAGGAGCATCCACAGCGGTACATATTCTGATTAACAGAGTAGAGGAGCATCCACAGCGGTACATATTCTGATTAATAGAGTAGAGGAGCATCCACAGCGGTACATATTCTGATTAACAGAGTAGAGGAGCATCCACAGCGGTACATATTCTGATTAATAGAGTAGAGGAGCATCCACAGCGGTACATATTCTGATTAACAGAGTAGAGGAGCATCCACAGCAGTACATATTCTGATTAACAGAGTAGAGGAGCATCCACAGCGGTACATATTCTGATTAATGGAGTAGAAGAGTGTACGGCAGCGGTACATATTCTGCTGTTCTATCGTGATGTCTGAGGAAGTAAAACACGTTGTTGTTTACTTATCTTATTATGGCTGCAATCCCGCTAACGGGATCGATATGACAACTACCAGTGAAAATAGAGGGCGCCAAATTCAAACCACAGAAATCTCATAATTACAATTCCTAAAACATACATGTGTCTCATACCATTTTAAAGCTATTGCTGTTGTTAATCCCACCAAAGTGTCCAATTTCAAATATGCTTTTCAGCGAAAGCACTACAAACGATTATGTTAGGTCTCCACCAAATCACAATAAGCACAGCCATTTTCCAGCGAAATATAGCATTAATAAAAAGCAGAAATAAAGATAAAATGAATCACTAACCTTGAATTATCTTCATCAGATGACACTCATAGGACTTCATGTTACACAATACATGCATGTTTTGTTTGATAAAGTTCATATTTATATCAAAAACTCTGAGTTTACATTGGCGTATTAGATTCACTAGTTCCAAAAATATAAAGTGATTTTGCATAGCCACATCGTTTCAACAGAAATACTCATCATAAATGTATATGATAATATAAGTTATACACATGGAATTATAGATATACCTCTCCTTACTGCAACCGCTGTGTCAGATTTCAGAAAAAGTTTAAGGAAAAAGCAACCCATGCAATAATCTGAGACGGAGCTCAGAACAGTAGCTCACCAGAAAAACAGTAACAAACAGTAACAAATTAGCCGCCATGTATTAAAAACCAGAAAGTACATGATAAATGTTTCCTTACCTTTGATGAACTTCATCAGAATGCAGTCCTAGGAATCCCAGATCCACAATAAATGCTTGATTTATTCGAAAATGTCCGTTATTTATGTCCAATTAGCTACTTTGGTTAGTGCGTTTGGTAAACAATTCCAAAGTCACAAAGCGCGTCCACTATAATGTGACGAAATATCCAAAAGTTCCGTAACAGTAAGTAGAAACATCTCAAACGATTTACTGAATCAATCTTTAGAATGTTGTTTACATATATCTTGAATAACGTTCCAACCGGAGAATTAGAATGACTTCAGATGACCGGTGGAACGCAAGTCCTTCCCCTGTGAACGCGCATGGTGAATGCATGGTCAACTCGTGGCAGTGGTGACTATTTCCTGTGTCATTCGACCCCCCTTCACATTAGAGTTATCAGACAAAGTTCTATTGACTGTTGACATCTGGAAGGCTGGAAAACTCATCCATATCTCACTGTAATTTCAATGAGAGCTTGGTTGAAAATCTGCCACCCCTAGAAAAAAAAACAGGATGTGGAATTTTTCAGGTTTTTGCCTGCTATATGAGTTCTGTTATACTCACAGACATAATTCAAACCGTTTTAGAAACTTCAGAGTGTTTTATATCCAATACTAATAATAATATGCATATATTAGCAACTGAGACTGAGGAGCTGGCCGTTTACAATGGGCACCTTTTCATCCAAGCTACTCAATACTGCCCCTGCAGCCATAACAAGTTATTTGTTGTAATATCACAGACGACTGTTTCACCAATTAAGGATTCTAGCTTTAAGTGTTATTTTCTAAACACTTTTGACACTCAACACACTATTATTTAAACAAAATATGTGCTAGTTTTAATTCTTAAGCACCTGTAACACTTTGTGTAATTCAATCCGTTTAACAGATTCTCTGTCTGATTGTTTCTCCTCCCTCAGACATGCCAGTAGTGACGACAGTCATAGCCGTGTCAGGGAAATTTGCCCTGGCTGCCTCCTTCACCATCATCTATGTTTACACAGCTGAGCTCTATCCCACTGTAGTGAGGTATGTTTACACAGCTGAGCTCTATCACACTGTAGTGAGGTATGTTTATTACAGCTGAGCTCTATCCCACTGTAGTGAGGTATGTTTACACAGCTGAGCTCTATCACACTGTAGTGAGGTATGTTTATTACAGCTGAGCTCTATCCCACTGTAGTGAGGTATGTTTACACAGCTGAGCTCTATCCCACTGTAGTGAGGTATGTTTACACAGCTAAGCTCTATCCCACTGTAGTGAGGTATGTTTACATAGCTGAGCTCTATCCCACTGTAGTGAGGTATGTTTACACAGCTGAGCTTTATCCCACTGTAGTGAGGTATGTTCATTACAGCTGAGTTCTATTCCACTGTAGTGAGGTACTTTCATTACAGCTGAGCTCTATTCCACTGTAGAGAGGTATGTTTATTACAGCTGAGCTCTATTCCACTGTAGGGAGGTATGTTTTTTACAGCTGAGCTCTATTCCACTGTAGTGAGGTGAGATGTTCATACTGCTAAAACACATTGGCTGGAACACACACAGATACAGGCCAGGTCGATGAAGACGGCTGCACAGTGCTGTCTTTTATTGATGGCGGTTTTGATATCGCTTAGGACCATCAGCGTGGCTGAGGTGCACCCATGTCCAGCTTGGAAACCATATTGCATAGTGGAGAAGGTACGGTGGGATTTGAAAGGGTCGGTGATCTGTTTGTTAACTTGGCTTTCGAAGATTTTAGAAAGGCAGGGGAGGATGGATATAGATCTATCACAGTTTGGGTCTAGAGTGTCTCCCCCTTTGAAGAGGGGGATGACCGCAGGAGCTTTCCAATATTTGGGGATCACAGATGATATGAAAGAGAGGATGAACAGGCTAGTAATAGTGGTTGCAATAATTTCTGCGGATAAGAGAGGGTCCAGATTGTCCAGCCCAGCTGATATGTAGGGGTCCAGGTTTTGCAGCTCTTACAGAACATCGGCTGTCTGGATTTCGGTGCAGGAGAAGTGGGGGGGGGGGGGGGGGGGGGGGGGGGGGGTGCTGAGATGTTGGCCGGGGTAGGGGTAGCCAGGTGGAAAGCATGGCCAGCCATAGAAAAATGCTTATTGAAATTATCGATTATCGTAGATTTATCGGTGGTGACAGTGTTTCCTATCATCACTGCAGTGGGCAGCTGGGAGGGGGTGCTCTTATTCCCATGGACTTTACAGTGTCCCAAAACATTTAGGAATTAGTGCTACAGGATGCACATTTTTGAAAAAGCTAGCCTTAGCTTTCCTAACTGAAAAGTTGCATATCGCAGGGGCTATTCGATGCTAATACAGAACGCCACAGGATGTTTTTGTACTGGTCAAGGGCAGTCAAGTCTGGGGTGAACTAAGGGCTATATCTGTTCTTAGTTCTACATTTCTTGAATGGGGCATGCTTATTTAAGATGGTGAGGAAAGCAATTTAAAGGAGCACCCAGGCATCCTCTACTGACGGAATGAGGTCAATATCCTTCCAGGTCGATTAGAAAGGCCTGCTCGGAGAAGTGTTTTAGGGAGCGTTTGACAGTGATGAGGGGTGGTCGGTTTACCGCAGACCCATTACGCACGCAGGCAATGATTGCTGATGTCCTGGTTGAAAACAGCAATGGTGTATTTAGAGGGCAAGTTGGTCAGGGTGATATCTAAGAGGGTTACGGATTTAGGGTTGTACCTGGTAGGTTCCTTGATAATTTGTGTGCGATTGAGGGCATGTAGCTTAGATTGTAGGATGGCTGGTGTGTTAAATAATTATGTCCCAGTTTAGGTCACTTAACAGTGCGAACTCTGATGATAGATAGGCGGCAATCAATTCACATATGGTGTCCAGGGCACAGCTGGGGGCTTAAGGGGTTCTATAACAAGTGGCAACGGTGAGAAACTTGTTTCTGGACATTTTTAAAAGTAGAAGCTCGAATTGTTTGAGCACAGACCTGGATAGTATGACAGAACTCAGGATATCTCTGCAGTAGATTGCAACTCCGCCCCCTCTGGCAGTTCAATCTTGTCAGAAAATGTTATAGTTAGGGATGGAAATTTCAGGATTTTTGGTGGCCTTCCTAAGCCAGGATCCAGACACGGCTAGGACATCCAGGTTGGCGGAGTGTGCTAAAGCAGTGAATAAAACAAACTTAGGGAGAAGGCTTCTAATGTTAACATGCATGAAACCATGGCTTTTACGGTTACAGAAGTCAACAAATGAGGGCACCTGGGGAATGGGAGTGGAGCTAGGGGCTGCATGGCCTGGGTTAATCTCGACATCACCAGAGGAACAGAGGACTGGACGTCTAGTACGTTCGGAACAGAGAGTAAAACGAGCAGATTTCTGGGCACAGAAGAATAGATTCAAGGCATAATGTACAGACAAGGGTATGGTAGGATGTGAATACAGTAGAGATAAGCCTAGGCATTGAGTGACGATGAGAGAGGTTTTGTCTCTAGAGGCACCATTTAAGCCAGGTGAGGTCACCGCATGTGTGGAGGTGGAACAAAAGGGCTAGCTAAGTCATATTGAGCAGAGCTGGAGGCTCTACAGTGAAATAAGACAATAATCACTAACCAAAACAGCAATAGACAAGGCATATTGACATTAGGGAGATGCATGTGTAGCCGAGTGATCATAGGGTCCAGTGAGTAGCTAGGCGAGCTAGAGACACGATGATTCAGACAGCTAGCGGGCCGAGGAGAGCATCTTGGATTTTTTGACAGAACGGAGTGGGTCTGAACTCCATGTGTATTGTTTGCAGACAGAACGGTGTGGGTCTGAACTCCATGTGTATTGTCTTGCAGACAGAACGGAGTGGGTCTGAACTTCCTGATCTGTGTATTGTCTTGCAGACAGAACGGAGTGGGTCTGAACTCCATGTGTATTGTTTTGCAGACAGAACGGTGTGGGTCTGAACTCCATGTGTGCCCGTGTGGCTGGCATCCTTGCCCCCTTGATTAGACTGCTGGAGGTGTATCACTATTCCATCCCTATGTTGATCTATGGCATCCTGCCCTTCCTGGGTGGAGGCCTCTGTTTCATGCTGCCTGAGACACTCAACACTGAGCTACAAGACCACACTGAACCACAGGAGAAGGACTCAGTGTGAGTATCATTCTGGAGGGATGGGGAGGGGGATGGATGAGAGAGCAAATGGATAGAAGGATGTTATATTTTTGAGACCTCCTTGAAAGCAGTCTGGTTCAGCGTGCTTATATTGTCGTACTTTCAACTGTGTTGATATCAAGATTTAGCATATCCACTGTAATAAATTATTTCAAATGGTGTATTTCTGCAAGTAGATTGCTTACTTGTTATTTTTGATTCTAGAACTCCTGAGAAGTTGAATCTTGAAAATGGACTCAGTCATGTAGAGGATAAGACAGAAGAAACAATGATCACAAAAATGTAAATGATTATCACTGTTTTATATTATCTTGAGCTTTACATAGAGTATGTGATTGTTTTGATTATTATCAATATCAAGTAGATCTACTAAATGGTCAATCAAAACATTTGATTGTTATTCAGATCTCATACTATATTGTTAGAGAGACATTTTGTAAACATAACTACTTTATTTTGTATTAATCAAATTATAAAATACATTATTTATATCACAAAAAACATTTTGATATAGTTGAACATTTCTAAATAAAAATACAAATGATAAAATATATGTTTGTATAAATCACTGCTTCGGTTCCAAATACATTTCCTTTATTTTTTTACGTTTGGATTATGTGTGTATTGTAATTGTATTGCTAGATATTGCTGCATTGTTGGAGCTACAGTAGACTGTTGGAGCAGACTGTTGGAGCTACAGTAGACTGTTGGAGCAGACTGTTGGAGCTACAGTAGACTGTTGGAGCAGACTGTTGGAGCTACAGTAGACTGTTGGAGCTACAGTAGACTGTTGGAGCAGACTGTTGGAGCTACAGTAGACTGTTGGAGCTACAGTAGACTGTTGGAGCTACAGTAGACTGTTGGAGCTACAGTAGACTGTTGGAGCTACAGTGGACTGTTGGAGCAGACTGCTGAAGTTACAGTAGACTGTTTGAGCTGCAGTAGACTGTTGGAGCTACAGTAGACTGTTGGAGCTACAGTAGACTGTTGGAGCTACAGTAGACTGTTGGAGCTACTGTAGACTGTTGGAGCTACTGTAGACTGTTGGAGCAGACTGTTGGAGCTACAGTAGACTGTTGGAGCAGAATGTTGGAGCTACAGTAGACTTTTGGAGTTACAGTAGACTGTTGGAGTGGGCTGCTGAAGTTACAGTAGACTGTTTGAGCTGCAGTAGACTGTTGGAGCTACAGTAGACTGTTGGAGCTACAGTAGACTGTTGGAGCTACTGTAGACTGTTGGAGCTACTGTAGACTTTTGGATCAGAATGTTGGAGCTACAGTAGACTGTTGGAGCTACAGTAGACTGTTGGAGCTGGAGCAGACTGTTGGAGCTGGAGCAGACTGTTGGAGTAGACTGTTGGAGCTACAGTAGACTGTTGGAGCAGACTGTTGGAGCTGCAGTAGACTGTTGGAGCTACAGTAGACTTTTGGAGCTACAGTAGACTGTTGAAGCTATAGTAGACTGTTGGAGCAGACTGTTGAAGCTACAGTAGACTGTTGAAGGAGACTATTGAAGCCACAGTAGACTGTTGAAGCAGACTATTGAAGCTACAGTAGACTGTTGAAGCAGACTATTGAAGCTACAGTAGACTGTTGAAGGAGACTATTGAAGCTACAGTAGACTTTTGGAGCAGACTGTTGGAGCTGCAGTAGACTGTTGGAGCTACAGTAGACAGTTGGAGCTGCAGTAGACTGTTGGAGCTGCAGTAGACTGTTGGAGCTGCAGTAGACTATTTGAGCTACATTAGACTGTTGGAGCTACAGTAGACTGTTGGAGCAGAATGTTGGAGCTACAGTAGACTTTTGGAATAGACTGTTGGAGCTACAGTACTGTTGGAGGTACAGTAGACTGTTGGAGCAGACTGTTGGAGCTACAGTAGACTTTTGGAGTAGACTGTTGGAGCTACAGTAGACTGTTGGAGCCGACTGTTGGAGCTGCAGTAGACTGTTGGAGCTACAGTAGACTTTTTGAGCTACAGTAGACTGTTGAAGCTATAGTAGACTGTTGGAGCTACAGTAGACTGTTGGAGCCGACTGTTGGAGCTGCAGTAGACTGTTGAAGCTACAGTAGACTTTTTGAGCTACAGTAGACTGTTGAAGCTATAGTAGACTGTTGGAGCAGACTTGAAGCTACAGTAGACTGTTGAAGCAGACTATTTGAGCTACAGTAGACTGTTGGAGCAGACTGTTGGAGCTACAGTAGACTGTTGGAGCCGACTGTTGGAGCTGCAGTAGACTGTTGGAGCTACAGTAGACTTTTGGAGTTACAGTAGACTGTTGGAGTGGGCTGTTGGAGCTACTGTAGACTGTTGGAGCAGACTTTTGGAGTTACAGTAGACTGTTGGAGTGGGCTGTTGGAGCTACTGTAGACTGTTGGATCTACTGTAGACTGTATTTAATTGCACCTGCGATAACATCTGCAACACTGTGTACATGACCAATAAACATTTGATTTGATCTAGAAAAAAAGGTGAAATCACAGTCATTTTGCTGATATGGAAAACATGAAATGAGAATCCTGTTTGGGATCATCTGTTTGTCTCTCAGTAATCATTCATAATATTTGTCTGTAATTGCTTCTATAAAGTTACTACATTACTTTAATTAAATGATAATGCTATAAAAACACTTTATATATGCACGTGTCTGTGTTGTCATGTGTCTGTGTGGTCACTAAACTCACCATCAAGGAGCTCTATATGACGTTGGTCCAGCTAGACCCCAGCGTCTCATTGGTTCTCTGCAGCCAGCGGTCTTCGTATTGGTTGTGGCCAAAGCCCTCGTCATAGTTCCCTTTCCTGCTGAACAGCTGCTGCTAGTGGAATACACAGAAGAACTCCCGGGTACAGTGGAGCATAGTTGCTCCTGCTACAACACGTAGACAGACCCACTGCGTCTATTTCCTTAATGGATACATCTTTTGCTGATTTGCATAGTTAATTGTTTAATTCCAGCATTCATGTCCAGAATTGTAATAAATGCCTTCATTTCCTGCTCTGTGTTGTCATTGACACACTGTAGCTAGGCTTCCATTGGAGACAGATTTTAATGTAAATATTCTAATGTCTGCATAAAACAATATGCACATTTTCATCAAACTGATTTTTTGCGGATAAAAGACTGTGCGTGATGACGTAGTGCATATGAAAATACCTTTTGTTGTTGAATTCCCAGGTACCGAATGAAAAATACAAGTTAAATGGGTTTCCATTGCATTTTTAACTGTACTTATGGATTTGTCACAAAAACTTTAGCGTTTATGTAGAAAATGTGCCCAGTCTGGTCTGCTGCCTGCACTCTAGCCAACAGCTCACACATACAGTGCAGATAGGCAACCTACGTTGAGATTATTATGGATAAGAGCAATATTATTTGTATTTGTCAAACTGCAGCCAAGCATCGATCATCATGTCACCAGACTAAGACCCTGAATATTTATTGGAAAGGAGCATCAAGCTCATCACCGTGCACTTTCACCACCCTGTGAAGTACATCATCATTTATTTCATCTAATAATCTAATCTCATAAACTCCACATTGACTTCTGTATTATGGTTATTATGTCAATATTTGCTTTCCATCCCAATTTCTCACGTAATTAAACAAACAAATTGTCTGTCTGCAATTATAACATTGTACCAGCCTTTTTCATGTTTCCATCAGCCCGGATATGACTTTTTTCACGAGTCATGTAATTCATCTGAATGAAATAGGTTGACTGAAACAAAGGTTTGTGTCACGTTTCTTTTGTCTTAGTAGCCTCTATATTTCCTGCAGTTCCTACCTTCACCGGTCATAATCTGGGGGTTTGTACTCCAAAAGTTGTTGACTGTTTTTGTACTTGCCAGTTAAGGTAGCAGTTCTCAGCTGTTAGCAGCCAATGACTCAGGTACGTTCCTGAGGTCCTCCCGATCTGTGCAAGCCTAACCTTGACCATGTGGCATTAACCCGTAACAGTAAATCAGTTTTTTTTTATCTCACAGATTACAATGACATCTCTCCTTATATGTGTCTTTAAAGTGTTTTGATATACATAACCTGCAATTAAGAAAATCACTGCATTCAACCCTGTGTAAATCAGTCAATTCTAAACGTATAGACTTACAACTCAGGATTCTGTAATAGCATACCCCAATGAGGATGTGTGTTTACGTTTAGCTTCCTGTGCCAACCGGAAGTGCCATAATTGGTGTCATAGGGGCTGTTTCGAAGGGTTAAAACCTGTTGCGACTCTAGGGGCAGTATTTTCCTTTTTGGCAGGACAAGATGCTAGAATATGCATATAATTGACAGATTTGTCAAATGCACGTGCATTTGCAATATGTTTCAACAGTGAAAAACATCACCAAATGGACATGATGAAATCAACACAACGAGCTATGGAGAGGAACCACTGTCACTGCCCGGCCATCCCGAGTTCATCAGGCCAGTCAATTTTGCATTTCTGCAGTATTTTTGAGCATGCCAAATTCGTGATGGTAAATGCCCATTGAAACATATTGCAAATGCACGTGCATTTGTAATATCATTCAACAGTGAAAAACATCATCAAATGGACATGATGAAATCAACACAACGAGCGATGGAGAGGAACCACTGTCACTGCCCGGCCATCCCGAGTTCATCAGGCCAGTCAATTTTGCATTTCTGCAGTATTTTTGAGCATGTCAAATTCTTGATGGTACATGGCAAATGGACATAAAATCCTGATTTGGCACTTTCAAATCTTTCATATTGCATTTGGACATTTCTTATGGCATTTGGCCCCCCAAAAAAGTTACTTTTGACTTTTGACTTCCTATGAAATCATATTGCAAATGGACTTATGCACAGGTAAAAAAATAAAAAATAATAAAAAATAAATAAAAAATAAAAATAAATAACGATAATAAAATTTGACAAAAGTATATTCATACAGTTCTTACACATGTGTAATTGACAAAAAAAAAATCGAAAGAATTTCAAAAAATTGTCCAGAAAGCACTTTTTTAAGGGGGTGATAATTTTTTGAATTTTTTTTCCGTTTTTCAAAATTGTTCTTTTGGGTCTTGACTTGTGTTACATTTGCAATATAAAAAATCATGGTAGAGCGCACTCGCCATCTCTTGGATTTTTGCAGTGTTACACTTGGCATTTGCCATATGGCATTTGCAATCAACTTTGAATGAAACGACGCTGAATTGAGTGGTATTGGACACCATGTACTGTATATGGTTTGTACAGTGTCAATGACTTCCCATTCATTTTTGTACATTTCAGGGGGGTGTTCCCTTACTAACTTTAAGCGTCAGCTGTCAGAGCAGCTCACAGATCACTGCAGCTGTATACAGCCCATCTGTAAATAGCCCATCCAACCAACTACCTACCTCATCCCCATATTTGTTTTTCTTCTCTTTAGCACACCAGTATTTCTACTTGCACATCCTCATCTGCATATATATCACTCCAGTGTAAATGGCTAAATTGTAATTACTTCACCACTATTGGCCTATTAATTGCCTTACCTCCTTACTTCATTTGCACACACTGTATATAGATGTTTCTATTGTGTTATTGACTGTACAGTTGTTTATTCCATGTGTAACTCTGTGTTGTTGTTTGTGTTGCACTGTTTTGCTTTATCTTGGCCAGGTCACAGTTGTCAATGAGAACTTGTTCTCAACTGGCCTACCTGGTTAAATAAAGGTGAAAAAATAATAAATAATAAACATTGACTCTATACCGGCACCCCCCTGTATATATTATTTTTTACTGCTGCTCTTTAATTACTTGTTACTTTTATCTGTTATTCTTATCTGTATTTTTTTAAACTGCTTGGTTAGGGGTTCGTAAAAAAGCATTTCCCTGTAAGGTCTACCTGTTGTATTTGTCAGGTGACTAATACAATTTAATTTTATTTGATCTTCCTCTGCAGCTGGAGGAGGAGGGCTCGACCAAGACGGGCAGTATGTTGGACCTCTTCAGGATCCCCTACTTGAGAAAACGGGCTCTCATTCTCTGCTATATCTGGTAAGTACCTCATTCTCTGCTATATATGGTCAGTACCTCATTCTCTGCTCTATCTGGTCAGTACCTCATTCTCGGCTCTATCTGGTCAGTACCTCATTCTCTTCTCTATCTGGTCAGTACCTCATTCTCTGCTCTATCTGGTCAGAACCTCATTCTCTTCTCTATCTGGTCAGTACCCAATTCTCTGCTCTATCTGGTCAGAACCTCATTCTCTGCTCTATCTGGTCAGTACCTCATTCTCTGCTCTATCTGGTCAGTACCTCATTCTCTCCTCAATCTGGTCAGTACCTCATTCTCTGCTCTATCTGGTCAGTACCTCATTCTCTTCTCTATCTGGTCAGTACCTCATTCTCTTCTCTATCTGGTCAGTACCTCATTCTCTGCTCTATCTGGTCAGTACCTCATTCTCTCCTATATCTGGTCAGTACCTCCTTCTCTGCTCTATCTGGTCAGAACCTCATTCTCAGCTCTATCTGGTCAGTACCTCATTCTCTCCTATATCTGGTCAGTACCTCATTCTCGGCTCTATCTGGTCAGTACCTCATTATCTCCTATATCTGGTCACGAACCGGCTCAAAGCCCGTAACAAAGGGAGACAACGTGGAGATAAGGAGTAACAAAATATATATTTATTAACTAAAGCAACTAAGGAAAATATACAATGGTGTGTGTAATCAGTAATCAGTAGTGTAAGTGAGTGTTTTGCATGCATGAATGTGATAATGCAGGGTATTGAAAGGTGCCAAAGCAAACAAACAAAAGGCCACCAAGAACCACAACACAATCTACAAAGGTGTCTGCATGGAGAGAGTTCCTCCATGAATGTGGAAGAGGTCTATTTATCCTGGGAGACACCTGGCCCAGGTGTTTCCCATGAAGCTGACGACCCTCCCAACTCCGCCCACCGGCATCCTAATAAGGAAACAAGAACAAAGACAGAATACGGCAGACAGAGTGGGAGGGTCGTCACAGTACCTCATTCTCGGCTCTATCTGGTCAGTACCCCATTCTCTGCTCTATCTGGTCAGTACCTCATTCTCTCCTCTATCTGGTCAGTACCTCATTATCTTCTCTATCTGGTCAGTACCTCATTATCTCCTATATCTGGTCAGTACCTCATTATCTCCTATATCTGGTCAGAACCTCAGTCTCTGCTTTATCTGGTCAGTACCTCATTCTCTGCTCTATCTGGTCAGTACCCAATTCTCTGCTCTAACTGGTCAGAACCTCACTCTCTGCTCTATCTGGTCAGTACCTCATTATTTCCTATATCTGGTCAGAATCTCATTCTCAGCTTTATCTGGTCAGTACCTAATTCTCAGCTTTATCTGGTCAGTACCTAATTCTCAGCTTTATCTGGTCAGTACCTCATTCTCTCCTCTATCTGGTCAGTATCTCATTCTCTTCTCTATCTGGTCAGAACCTCATTCTCTTCTCTATCTGGTCAGTACCCAATTATTTCCTATATCTGGTCAGTACCCAATTATTTCCTATATCTGGTCAGTACCTCATTCTCTCCTTTATCTGGTCAGTACCTCATTCTCTCCTCTATCTGGTCAGTACCTCATTCTCTGCTGTATCTGGTCAGTATGGGACTGTTTGTGGCACCCTCTCCATCATCAATGTTTACAGTAACTACCCATGATTGACCATATTCAAATTACAATGGCATGACTGACACTCAATCCAAAAGTGTTTTTTCTCACTCACTGGTATCTGAGAGGTTAGCTATAAATGGTTAGTCTCTCTCTCTCTCTCTCTCTCTCTCTCTCTCTCTCTCTCTCTCTCTCTCTCAAACATTACACTCACTCAATAGATATGGGGGTTTATCAAAATTGGGTTTGTTTTCTAATTCTTTGTGGGTCTGTGTAGTCTGATGGAAATATGTGTCTCTAATATGGTCATATATTTGGCAGGAGGTTAGGAAGTGCAGCTCAGTTTCCACCTCATTTTGTGGGCAATGTGCACATAGTCTCTATTCTCTTGAGAGCCAGGTCTACCTTCAACGGCCTTTCTCAATAGTAAGGCTATTCTCACTGAGTTTGTACATAGTCAAAGCTTTCCTTAAGTTTGGGTCAGTCACAGTGGTCAGGTAATCTGCCACTGTGTACACACTGTTTAGGGCCAAATACCATTCTAGTTTTCTCCGTTTTTTTTGTTATTTCTTTCCAATGTGTCATGTAATTCTCTTTTCGTTTTCTCATGATTTGGTTGGGTCCCCTTTGTGTTGCTGCACTGGGGCTCTGTGGGTTCAGTTTGTGTTTGGACCAGCTTGCTTAGGGGACTTTTCTCCAGGTTCATCTCTCTGTGGTTTGTTATGGAAGGTTTGGGAATCTCTTCCTTTTAGGTGGTTGTAGAATTTAACGTCTCTTTTCTGGATTTTGATCATTAGCGGGTATTGGCCTAATTCTGCTCTGCATGCATTATTTGGTGTTTTACCTTGTACATAGAGGATATTTTTTGCTGAATTCTGCATGCAGAGTCTCAATGAGCGGACCCAACCATAAAGGGCAATGGGTTCTTTAACTTATTCAAGATCTTTCGCCAGATCGTAATTAGTATGTTGAATTTTATGTTCCTTTTGATGGCATAGAATGCCCTTCTTGCCTTGTCTCAGATCGTTCACAGCTTTGTTTAAGTTACCTGTGGCGCTTACGTTTAGGCCGAGGGATGTATTGTTTTTGTGTGTGCTCTAGGGCAACAGTGTCTAGATGGAATTTGTATTTGTGGTCCTGGCAACTGGACCTTTTTTGGAACACCATTATTTTTTTGTCTTAATGAGATCTACTGTCCGTCCCCAGGTCTGACATAATCTGTGCAGAAGATCTAGGTGCTGCTGTAGGCCCTCCTTAGTTGGGGACAGAACCACCAGATCATCAGCAAACAGTAGACATTTGACTTCAGATTCTAGTCGGGTTCGGTTGGGTGCTGCCCTCGCCAATATGTTTATATATATGTTGAAGAGGGTGGGGCTCAAGCTGCATCCTTGTCTCACCCCACGGCCCTGTGGAAGAAATGTGTTTTTTTGCCAAACTTAACCACACACTTGTTGTTTGTGTACATGGATTTTGTAATGTGGTATGTTTCTCCCCCAACACCACTTTCCATCAATTTGTATAGGAAACCCTCATGCCAAATTGAATCAATAGCTTTTTGAAATCAACAAAACATGAGAAGACTTTGCCTTTGTTTTGTTTTGTTTGTTTGTCAATTTGTGTGGGCAGGGTGAATACGTGGTCTGTCATTGGTAAAAAGCCAATTTGCCATTTGCTCAGTACATTCTTTTCACTGAGGAAATGTATGAGTCTGCTGTTAATGATAATTCAGAGGATTTTCCAAAGGTTTCTGTTGACGCATATCCCACGGTAGTTATTGGGTTCAAATTTGTCTCCAATTTTGTGGATTGGGGTGATCAGTTCTTGGTTCCAAATATTGGGGAAGATGCCAAAGCTGAGGATGATATATAAGTATAGCCATTTGGAATTTTTGGTCTCTCTCACTTTCTCTTGCTCTCTCTCGCTCTCAGGTTTGTAACCAGTCTGGTGTACTATGGGGTGAGTCTAAACGTGGGTAACTTTGGTCTGGACATCTATCTGACCCAGCTGATCTTTGGCATTGCTGAGCTCCCTGCCCGACTGGGCTCCCTGCCCCTCATAGAACACTTTGGACGGAGGATGTGTCAGGCCATCGCCCTGTTCTTCGGAGGCACAGCCTGTCTTGTTCTTCTAGCTGTTCCAGATGGTAAAATCAGTATTTTATGAAAGTAGATTTTTATGCTGTTATTTTAACACTTTTTACATTATTAAGGTTGTTTTAACACTTGAAGATGGAATCCACATTTGTTGAAACAGCGCCACTCTTTTGCCCCAGCACTTTTGTTGATAAACAATGTAGAGGAGCATCCACAGCGGTACATATTCTGATTAACAGAGTAGAGGAGCATCCACAGCGGTACATATTCTGATTAACGGAGTAGAGGAGCATCCACATCGGTACATATTCTGATTAACGGAGTAGAGGAGCATCCACAGCGGTACATATTCTGATTAACAGAGTAGAGGAGCATCCACAGCGGTACATATTCTGATTAACAGAGTAGAGGAGCATCCACAGCGGTACATATTCTGATTAACAGAGTAGAGGAGCATCCACATCGGTACATATTCTGATTAACGGAGTAGAGGAGCATCCACAGCGGTACATATTCTGATTAACAGAGTAGAGGAGCATCCACAGCGGTACATATTCTGATTAACGGAGTAGAGGAGCATCCACATCGGTACATATTCTGATTAACGGAGTAGAGGAGCATCCACAGCGGTACATATTCTGATTAACAGAGTAGAGGAGCATCCACAGCGGTACATATTCTGATTAACAGAGTAGAGGAGCATCCACAGCGGTACATATTCTGATTAACAGAGTAGAGGAGCATCCACATCGGTACATATTCTGATTAACGGAGTAGAGGAGCATCCACAGCGGTACATATTCTGATTAATAGAGTAGAGGAGCATCCACAGCGGTACATATTCTGATTAATGGAGTAGAGGAGCATCCACAGCGGTACATATTCTGATTAACAGAGTAGAGGAGCATCCACAGCGGTACATATTCTGATTAACAGAGTAGAGGAGCATCCACAGCGGTACATATTCTGATTAATGGAGTAGAAGAGTGTACGGCAGCGGTACATATTCTGATTAATAGAGTAGAGGAGCATCCACAGCGGTACATATTCTGATTAATAGAGTAGAGGAGCATCCACAGCGGTACATATTCTGATTAATAGAGTAGAGGAGCATCCACAGCGGTACATATTCTGATTAATAGAGTAGAGGAGCATCCACAGCGGTACATATTCTGATTAATGGAGTAGAAGAGCATCCACAGCGGTACATATTCTGATTAACAGAGTAGAGGAGCATCCACAGCGGTACATATTCTGATTAATAGAGTAGAGGAGCATCCACAGCGGTACATATTCTGATTAACGGAGTAGAGGAGCATCCACAGCGGTACATATTCTGATTAATGGAGTAGAGGAGCATCCACAGCGGTACATATTCTGATTAATGGAGTAGAGGAGCATCCACAGCGGTACATATTCTGATTAACAGAGTAGAGGAGCATCCACAGCGGTACATATTCTGATTAACAGAGTAGAGGAGCATCCACAGCGGTACATATTCTGATTAATAGAGTAGAGGAGCATCCACAGCGGTACATATTCTGATTAATGGAGTAGAGGAGCATCCACAGCGGTACATATTCTGATTAACAGAGTAGAGGAGCATCCACAGCGGTACATATTCTGATTAATAGAGTAGAGGAGCATCCACAGCGGTACATATTCTGATTAATGGAGTAGAGGAGCATCCACAGCGGTACATATTCTGATTAACGGAGTAGAGGAGCATCCACAGCGGTACATATTCTGATTAATGGAGTAGAGGAGCATCCACAGCGGTACATATTCTGATTAACGGAGTAGAGGAGCATCCACAGCGGTACATATTCTGATTAATGGAGTAGAGGAGCATCCACAGCGGTACATATTCTGATTAACGGAGTAGAGGAGCATCCACAGCGGTACATATTCTGATTAATGGAGTAGAAGAGTGTACGGCAGCGGTACATATTCTGCTGTTCTATCGTGATGTCTGAGGAAGTAAAACACGTTGTTGTTTACTTATCTTATTATGGCTGCAATCCCGCTAACGGGATCGATATGACAACTACCAGTGAAAATAGAGGGCGCCAAATTCAAACCACAGAAATCTCATAATTACAATTCCTAAAACATACATGTGTCTCATACCATTTTAAAGCTATTGCTGTTGTTAATCCCACCAAAGTGTCCAATTTCAAATATGCTTTTCAGCGAAAGCACTACAAACGATTATGTTAGGTCTCCACCAAACCACAATAAGCACAGCCATTTTCCAGCGAAATATAGCATTCATAAAAAGCAGAAATAAAGATAAAATGAATCACTAACCTTGAATTATCTTCATCAGATGACACTCATAGGACTTCATGTTACACAATACATGCATGTTTTGTTTGATAAAGTTAATATTTATATCAAAAACTCTGAGTTTACATTGGCGTATTAGATTCACTAGTTCCAAAAATATAGCATAGCCACATCGTTTCAACAGAAATACTCATCATAAATGTAGATGATAATATAAGTTATACACATGGAGTTATATATATACCTCTCCTTAATGCAACCGCTGTGTCAGATTTCAGAAAGAGTTTACGGAAAAAGCAACCCAAGCAATAATCTGAGACGGAGCTCAGAACAGTAGCTCACCAGAAAAACAGTAACAAACAGTAACAAATTAGTCGCCATGTATTAAAAACCAGAAAGTACATGATAAATGTTTCCTTACCTTTGATGAACTTCATCAGAATGCAGTCCTAGGAATCCCAGATCCACAATAAATGCTTGATTTATTCGAAAATGTCTGTTATTTATGTCCAATTAGCTACTTTGGTTAGTGCGTTTGGTAAACAATTCCAAAGTCACAAAGCGCGTCCACTATAATGTGACGAAATATCCAAAAGTTCCGTAACAGTAAGTAGAAACATCTCAAACGATTTACTGAATCAATCTTTAGAATGTTGTTTACATATATCTTGAATAACGTTCCAACCGGAGAATTAGAATGACTTCAGATGACCGGTGGAACGCAAGTCCTTCCCCTGTGAACGCGCATGGTGAATGCATGGTCAACTCGTGGCAGTGGTGACTATTTCCTGTGTCATTCGACCCCCCTTCACATTAGAGTTATCAGACAAAGTTCTATTGACTGTTGACATCTGGAAGGCTTAGGAAGTGAAAACTCATCCATATCTCACTGTAATTTCAATGAGAGCTTGGTTGAAAATCTGCCACCCCTAGAAAAAAAAACAGGATGTGGAATGTTTCAGGTTTTTGCCTGCTATATGAGTTCTGTTATACTCACAGACATAATTCAAACCGTTTTAGAAACTTCAGAGTGTTTTCTATCCAATACTAATAATAATATGCATATATTAGCAACTGAGACTGAGGAGCTGGCCGTTTACAATGGGCACCTTTTCATCCAAGCTACTCAATACTGCCCCTGCAGCCATAACAAGTTATTTGTTGTAATATCACAGACGACTGTTTCACCAATTAAGGATTCTAGCTTTAAGTGTTATTTTCTAAACACTTTTGACACTCAACACACTATTATTTAAACAAAATATGTGCTAGTTTTAATTCTTAAGCACCTGTAACACTTTGTGTAATTCAATCCGTTTAACAGATTCTCTGTCTGATTGTTTCTCCTCCCTCAGACATGCCAGTAGTGACGACAGTCATAGCCGTGTCAGGGAAATTTGCCCTGGCTGCCTCCTTCACCATCATCTATGTTTACACAGCTGAGCTCTATCCCACTGTAGTGAGGTATGTTTACACAGCTGAGCTCTATCACACTGTAGTGAGGTATGTTTATTACAGCTGAGCTCTATCCCACTGTAGTGAGGTATGTTTACACAGCTGAGCTCTATCACACTGTAGTGAGGTATGTTTATTACAGCTGAGCTCTATCCCACTGTAGTGAGGTATGTTTACACAGCTGAGCTCTATCCCACTGTAGTGAGGTATGTTTACACAGCTGAGCTCTATCCCACTATAGTGAGGTATGTTTACACAGCTGAGCTCTATCACACTGTAGTGAGGTATGTTTATTACAGCTGAGCTCTATCCCACTGTAGTGAGGTATGTTTACACAGCTGAGCTCTATCACACTGTAGTGAGGTATGTTTATTACAGCTGAGCTCTATCCCACTGTAGTGAGGTATGTTTACACAGCTGAGCTCTATCCCACTGTAGTGAGGTATGTTTACACAGCTAAGCTCTATCCCACTGTAGTGAGGTATGTTTACATAGCTGAGCTCTATCCCACTGTAGTGAGGTATGTTTACACAGCTGAGCTTTATCCCACTGTAGTGAGGTACTTTCATTACAGCTGAGCTCTATTCCACTGTAGAGAGGTATGTTTATTACAGCTGAGCTCTATTCCACTGTAGGGAGGTATGTTTTTTACAGCTGAGCTCTATTCCACTGTAGTGAGGTGAGATGTTCATACTGCTAAAACACATTGGCTGGAACACACACAGATACAGGCCAGGTCGATGAAGACGGCTGCACAGTGCTGTCTTTTATTGATGGCGGTTTTGATATCGCTTAGGACCATCAGCGTGGCTGAGGTGCACCCATGTCCAGCTTGGAAACCATATTGCATAGTGGAGAAGGTACGGTGGGATTTGAAAGGGTCGGTGATCTGTTTGTTAACTTGGCTTTCGAAGATTTTAGAAAGGCAGGGGAGGATGGATATAGATCTATCACAGTTTGGGTCTAGAGTGTCTCCCCCTTTGAAGAGGGGGATGACCGCAGGAGCTTTCCAATATTTGGGGATCACAGATGATATGAAAGAGAGGATGAACAGGCTAGTAATAGTGGTTGCAATAATTTCTGCGGATAAGAGAGGGTCCAGATTGTCCAGCCCAGCTGATATGTAGGGGTCCAGGTTTTGCAGCTCTTACAGAACATCGGCTGTCTGGATTTCGGTGCAGGAGAAGTGGGGTGGGGGGGGGGGGGTGGGGGGGGTGCTGCAGGGGGTGCTGAGATGTTGGCCGGGGTAGTGGTAGCCAGGTGGAAAGCATGGCCAGCCATAGAAAAATGCTTATTGAAATTATCGATTATCGTAGATTTATCGGTGGTGACAGTGTTTCCTATCATCACTGCAGTGGGCAGCTGGGAGGGGGTGCTCTTATTCCCATGGACTTTACAGTGTCCCAAAACATTTAGGAATTAGTGCTACAGGATGCACATTTTTGAAAAAGCTAGCCTTAGCTTTCCTAACTGAAAAGTTGCATATCGCAGGGGCTATTCGATGCTAATACAGAACGCCACAGGATGTTTTTGTACTGGTCAAGGGCAGTCAAGTCTGGGGTGAACTAAGGGCTATATCTGTTCTTAGTTCTACATTTCTTGAATGGGGCATGCTTATTTAAGATGGTGAGGAAAGCAATTTAAAGGAGCACCCAGGCATCCTCTACTGACGGAATGAGGTCAATATCCTTCCAGGTCGATTAGAAAGGCCTGCTCGGAGAAGTGTTTTAGGGAGCGTTTGACAGTGATGAGGGGTGGTCGGTTTACCGCAGACCCATTACGCACGCAGGCAATGATTGCTGATGTCCTGGTTGAAAACAGCAATGGTGTATTTAGAGGGCAAGTTGGTCAGGGTGATATCTAAGAGGGTTACGGATTTAGGGTTGTACCTGGTAGGTTCCTTGATAATTTGTGTGCGATTGAGGGCATGTAGCTTAGATTGTAGGATGGCTGGTGTGTTAAATAATTATGTCCCAGTTTAGGTCACTTAACAGTGCGAACTCTGATGATAGATAGGCGGCAATCAATTCACATATGGTGTCCAGGGCACAGCTGGGGGCTTAAGGGGTTCTATAACAAGTGGCAACGGTGAGAAACTTGTTTCTGGACATTTTTAAAAGTAGAAGCTCGAATTGTTTGAGCACAGACCTGGATAGTATGACAGAACTCAGGATATCTCTGCAGTAGATTGCAACTCCGCCCCCTCTGGCAGTTCAATCTTGTCAGAAAATGTTATAGTTAGGGATGGAAATTTCAGGATTTTTGGTGGCCTTCCTAAGCCAGGATCCAGACACGGCTAGGACATCCAGGTTGGCGGAGTGTGCTAAAGCAGTGAATAAAACAAACTTAGGGAGAAGGCTTCTAATGTTAACATGCATGAAACCATGGCTTTTACGGTTACAGAAGTCAACAAATGAGGGCACCTGGGGAATGGGAGTGGAGCTAGGGGCTGCATGGCCTGGGTTAATCTCGACATCACCAGAGGAACAGAGGACTGGACGTCTAGTACGTTCGGAACAGAGAGTAAAACGAGCAGATTTCTGGGCACAGAAGAATAGATTCAAGGCATAATGTACAGACAAGGGTATGGTAGGATGTGAATACAGTAGAGATAAGCCTAGGCATTGAGTGACGATGAGAGAGGTTTTGTCTCTAGAGGCACCATTTAAGCCAGGTGAGGTCACCGCATGTGTGGAGGTGGAACAAAAGGGCTAGCTAAGTCATATTGAGCAGAGCTGGAGGCTCTACAGTGAAATAAGACAATAATCACTAACCAAAACAGCAATAGACAAGGCATATTGACATTAGGGAGATGCATGTGTAGCCGAGTGATCATAGGGTCCAGTGAGTAGCTAGGCGAGCTAGAGACACGATGATTCAGACAGCTAGCGGGCCGAGGAGAGCATCTTGGATTTTTTGACAGAACGGAGTGGGTCTGAACTCCATGTGTATTGTTTGCAGACAGAACGGTGTGGGTCTGAACTCCATGTGTATTGTCTTGCAGACAGAACGGAGTGGGTCTGAACTTCCTGATCTGTGTATTGTCTTGCAGACAGAACGGAGTGGGTCTGAACTCCATGTGTATTGTTTTGCAGACAGAACGGTGTGGGTCTGAACTCCATGTGTGCCCGTGTGGCTGGCATCCTTGCCCCCTTGATTAGACTGCTGGAGGTGTATCACTATTCCATCCCTATGTTGATCTATGGCATCCTGCCCTTCCTGGGTGGAGGCCTCTGTTTCATGCTGCCTGAGACACTCAACACTGAGCTACAAGACCACACTGAACCACAGGAGAAGGACTCAGTGTGAGTATCATTCTGGAGGGATGGGGAGGGGGATGGATGGATGGATGGATGGATGGTTGGATGGATGGATGGATGGATGGATGGATGGATGGATGGATGAGAGAGCAAATGGATAGAAGGATGTTATATTTTTGAGACCTCCTTGAAAGCAGTCTGGTTCAGCGTGCTTATATTGTCGTACTTTCAACTGTGTTGATATCAAGATTTAGCATATCCACTGTAATAAATTATTTCAAATGGTGTATTTCTGCAAGTAGATTGCTTACTTGTTATTTTTGATTCTAGAACTCCTGAGAAGTTGAATCTTGAAAATGGACTCAGTCATGTAGAGGATAAGACAGAAGAAACAATGATCACAAAAATGTAAATGATTATCACTGTTTTATATTATCTTGAGCTTTACATAGAGTATGTGATTGTTTTGATTATTATCAATATCAAGTAGATCTACTAAATGGTCAATCAAAACATTTGATTGTTATTCAGATCTCATACTATATTGTTAGAGAGACATTTTGTAAACATAACTACTTTATTTTGTATTAATCAAATTATAAAATACATTATTTATATCACAAAAAACATTTTGATATAGTTGAACATTTCTAAATAAAAATACAAATGATAAAATATATGTTTGTATAAATCACTGCTTCGGTTCCAAATACATTTCCTTTATTTTTTTACGTTTGGATTATGTGTGTATTGTTATTGTATTGCTAGATATTGCTGCATTGTTGGAGCTACAGTAGACTGTTGGAGCAGACTGTTGGAGCTACAGTAGACTGTTGGAGCAGACTGTTGGAGCTACAGTAGACTGTTGGAGCAGACTGTTGGAGCTACAGTAGACTGTTGGAGCTACAGTAGACTGTTGGAGCAGACTGTTGGAGCTACAGTAGACTGTTGGAGCTACAGTAGACTGTTGGAGCTACAGTAGACTGTTGGAGCTACAGTAGACTGTTGGAGCTACAGTGGACTGTTGGAGCAGACTGCTGAAGTTACAGTAGACTGTTTGAGCTGCAGTAGACTGTTGGAGCTACAGTAGACTGTTGGAGCTACAGTAGACTGTTGGAGCTACAGTAGACTGTTGGAGCTACTGTAGACTGTTGGAGCTACTGTAGACTGTTGGAGCTACTGTAGACTTTTGGATCAGAATGTTGGAGCTACAGTAGACTGTTGGAGCTACAGTAGACTGTTGGAGCTGGAGAAGACTGTTGGAGCTGGAGCAGACTGTTGGAGTAGACTGTTGGAGCTACAGTAGACTGTTGGAGCAGACTGTTGGAGCTACAGTAGACTGTTGGAGCAGAATGTTGGAGCTACAGTAGACTTTTGGAGTTACAGTAGACTGTTGGAGTGGGCTGCTGAAGTTACAGTAGACTGTTTGAGCTGCAGTAGACTGTTGGAGCTACAGTAGACTGTTGGAGCTACAGTAGACTGTTGGAGCTACAGTAGACTGTTGGAGCTACTGTAGACTGTTGGAGCTACTGTAGACTTTTGGATCAGAATGTTGGAGCTACAGTAGACTGTTGGAGCTACAGTAGACTGTTGGAGCTGGAGCAGACTGTTGGAGCTGGAGCAGACTGTTGGAGTAGACTGTTGGAGCTACAGTAGACTGTTGGAGCAGACTGTTGGAGCTGCAGTAGACTGTTGGAGCTACAGTAGACTTTTGGAGCTACAGTAGACTGTTGAAGCTATAGTAGACTGTTGGAGCAGACTGTTGAAGCTACAGTAGACTGTTGAAGGAGACTATTGAAGCCACAGTAGACTGTTGAAGCAGACTATTGAAGCTACAGTAGACTGTTGAAGCAGACTATTGAAGCTACAGTAGACTGTTGAAGGAGACTATTGAAGCTACAGTAGACTTTTGGAGCAGACTGTTGGAGCTGCAGTAGACTGTTGGAGCTGCAGTAGACTGTTGGAGCTACAGTAGACTGTTGGAGCTACAGTAGACTGTTGGAGCTACAGTAGACAGTTGGAGCTGCAGTAGACTGTTGGAGCTGCAGTAGACTGTTGGAGCTGCAGTAGACTATTTGAGCTACATTAGATTGTTGGAGCTACAGTAGACTGTTGGAGCAGAATGTTGGAGCTACAGTAGACTTTTGGAATAGACTGTTGGAGCTACAGTACTGTTGGAGGTACAGTAGACTGTTGGAGCAGACTGTTGGAGCTACAGTAGACTTTTGGAGTAGACTGTTGGAGCTACAGTAGACTTTTTGAGCTACAGTAGACTGTTGAAGCTATAGTAGACTGTTGGAGCTACAGTAGACTGTTGGAGCCGACTGTTGGAGCTGCAGTAGACTGTTGAAGCTACAGTAGACTTTTTGAGCTACAGTAGACTGTTGAAGCTATAGTAGACTGTTGGAGCAGACTTGAAGCTACAGTAGACTGTTGAAGCAGACTATTTGAGCTACAGTAGACTGTTGGAGCAGACTGTTGGAGCTACAGTAGACTGTTGGAGCCGACTGTTGGAGCTGCAGTAGACTGTTGGAGCTACAGTAGACTTTTTGAGCTACAGTAGACTGTTGAAGCTATAGTAGACTTTTGGAGTTACAGTAGACTGTTGGAGTGGGCTGTTGGAGCTACTGTAGACTGTTGGAGCAGACTTTTGGAGTTACAGTAGACTGTTGGAGTGGGCTGTTGGAGCTACTGTAGACTGTTGGATCTACTGTAGACTGTATTTAATTGCACCTGCGATAACATCTGCAACACTGTGTACATGACCAATAAACATTTGATTTGATCTAGAAAAAAAGGTGAAATCACAGTCATTTTGCTGATATGGAAAACATGAAATGAGAATCCTGTTTGGGATCATCTGTTTGTCTCTCAGTAATCATTCATAATATTTGTCTGTAATTGCTTCTATAAAGTTACTACATTACTTTAATTAAATGATAATGCTATAAAAACACTTTATATATGCACGTGTCTGTGTTGTCATGTGTCTGTGTGGTCACTAAACTCACCATCAAGGAGCTCTATATGACGTCGGTCCAGCTAGACCCCAGCGTCTCATTGGTTCTCTGCAGCCAGCGGTCTTCGTATTGGTTGTGGCCAAAGCCCTCGTCATAGTTCCCTTTCCTGCTGAACAGCTGCTGCTAGTGGAATACACAGAAGAACTCCCGGGTACAGTGGAGCATAGTTGCTCCTGCTACAACACGTAGACAGACCCACTGCGTCTATTTCCTTAATGGATACATCTTTTGCTGATTTGCATAGTTAATTGTTTAATTCCAGCATTCATGTCCAGAATTGTAATAAATGCCTTCATTTCCTGCTCTGTGTTGTCATTGACACACTGTAGCTAGGCTTCCATTGGAGACAGATTTTAATGTAAATATTCTAATGTCTGCATAAAACAATATGCACATTTTCATCAAACTGATTTTTTGCGGATAAAAGACTGTGCGTGATGATGTAGTGCATATGAAAATACCTTTTGTTGTTGAATTCCCAGGTACCGAATCAAAAATACAAGTTAAATGGGTTTCCATTGCATTTTTAACTGTACTTATGGATTTGTCACAAAAACTTTAGCGTTTATGTAGAAAATGTGCCCAGTCTGGTCTGCTGCCTGCACTCTAGCCAACAGCTCACACATACAGTGCAGATAGGCAACCTACGTTGAGATTATTATGGATAAGAGCAATATTATTTGTATTTGTCAAACTGCAGCCAAGCATCGATCATCATGTCACCAGACTAAGACCCTGAATATTTATTGGAAAGGAGCATCAAGCTCATCACCGTGCACTTTCACCACCCTGTGAAGTACATCATCATTTATTTCATCTAATAATCTAATCTCATAAACTCCACATTGACTTCTGTATTATGGTTATTATGTCAATATTTGCTTTCCATCCCAATTTCTCACGTAATTAAACAAACAAATTGTCTGTCTGCAATTATAACATTGTACCAGCCTTTTTCATGTTTCCATCAGCCCGGATATGACTTTTTTCACGAGTCATGTAATTCATCTGAATGAAATAGGTTGACTGAAACAAAGGTTTGTGTCACGTTTCTTTTGTCTTAGTAGCCTCTATATTTCCTGCAGTTCCTACCTTCACCGGTCATAATCTGGGGGTTTGTACTCCAAAAGTTGTTGACTGTTTTTGTACTTGCCAGTTAAGGTAGCAGTTCTCAGCTGTTAGCAGCCAATGACTAGCGGTTTCGCTGTGACGATAAAAACGTATGACAACCATATTTATTCAGATTCATTACCAAATTACTTAATGTAACAAATCAAACATTAAACCTCAAAAATAATTCATGGCAATTCATGGTAGCCCCCTAAACTATTTTTTTTATATCAGGCATTTATTTAAAACAGGCGTTAATTTGCTGAAATGTGTCCTGTTGACCAGCTATTAAAAGGGCCAGGCGGCTATTTGAGACTCTTCGTTCAAAGTTTTACGGGAAACATCATTTTAATAAGAGTTTGATTCCCACTTCACAAGTGACTTGTGTGAATTTCCATTCATCAAGGATATGGTGATGGATAGGTTTGATTGGTTAACACTGTTGAGCAGATCTCATTGTCTCTCGCTTTTTCTGAGTGCATACAGCAGAAACTCTTGTTGTGATATATGCATTTTTCTGATTTTCTCCATGAACTGGTTTCAGGCAGGATGAACACATGTCCTGTTTAGAGATGGTGGGACAGGGAGTACAGTGTATTAAGTTATCGTCATTTTGCAACCCTAGATACAGTTGAAGTCGAAAGTTTACATACACTTGGGTTGGAGTCATTAAAACTCCCTTTTCAACCACTACGCAAATATCTTGTTAACAAACTATAGTTTTGGCAAGTCAGTTAGGACATCTACTTTGTGCATGACACAAGTAATTTTTCCGACAATTGTTTACAGACAGATTATTTCACTTATAATTCAATGTATCACAATTCCAGTGGGTCAGAAGTTTACATACACTAAGTTGACTGTGCCTTTAAACAGCTTGGAAAATTCTAGAAAATTATGTCATCGCTGTAGAAGCTTCTGATAGGCTAATTGACATCATTTGAGTCAATTGGAGGTGTACCTGTGGATGTATTTCAAGGCCTACCTTCAAACTCAGTGCTTATTTGCTTGACATGATGGGAAAATCAAAAGAAATCAGCCAAGACCTCAGAAGAAAAAATGGTATACCTCCACAAGTCTGATTAATCCTTGGGAGCAATTTCCAAATGCCTGAAGGTACCACGTTCATTTGTACAAACAACAGTACGCAAGTATAAACACCATGGGAACACGCAGCTGTCATACCGCTCAGGAAGGAGACACATTCTGTCTCCTAGAGATGAACGTACTTTGGTGCGAAAGGGTCAAATTAATTCCAGAACAACAGCAAAGGACCTTGTGAAGATGCTGGAGGAAACAAGTACAAAAGTTTCTATATCCACAGTAAAACAGGTCCTATATCGACATAACCTGAAAGGCCACTCAGCAAGGAAGAAGCCACTGTTCCAAAACCGCCATAAAAAAAACAGACTACGGTTTGCAACTGCACAAAGGGACAAAGATCAGACTTTTTGGAGAAATGTCCTCTGGTCTGATGAAACAAAAATAGAACTGTTTGGCCATAATGACCATCGTTATGTTTGGAGGAAAAAGGGGAGGCTTGCAACCCGAAGAGCACCATCCCAACCGTGAAGCACGGGGATGGCAGCATCATGTTGTGGGGGAGCTTTGCTGCAGGAGGGACTGGTGCACTTCACAAAATAGATGGCATCATGAGGAGAGACAATTATGTGGATATATTGAAGCAACATCTCAAGACATCAGTCAGGAAGTTAAAGCTTGGTCGCAAATGGGTCTTCCAAATGGACAATGACCCCAAGCACACTTCCAAAGTTGTGGCAAAATGGCTTAAGGACAACAAAGTCAAGGTATTGGAGTGGCCATCACTAAGCCCTGACCTCAATACTATAGAAAATGTGTGGGCAGAACTAAAAAAGTGTGTGAGAGCAAGGAGGCCTACAAACCTGACTCAGTTACATCAGCTCTGTCAGGTGGAATGGGACAAAATGTTAAATGACTGAAAACAATGAATGTCCTCTATGAATTTCATCTCATGTTAATTGACTGAAAACAATGAATGCCCTCTGAATTTCATCTCATGTTTAATGACTGAAAACAATTAATGTACTCTGAATTTCATCTCATGTTTAATGACTGAAAACAATGAAGGGCCTCTGAATTTCATCTCATGTTTAATGACTGAAAACAATGAAGGGCCTCTGAATTTCATCTCGTGTTTTTGTTATATTTGGAAAGAGGAAAGAAAGAGTTCTGACTCTTATTGCAGCTTTGGCAAGAACAACTCCTCAGGGAGAGGGGCGAGGTGTGTGTGTGTGTGTGGGCTGGGGGGAGATCCAGATTGTTGTTGATAAGCAGGACAGATAATAGGCAGCTGAACAAGAGAATATACAAACAACATTTTATTACAATTCTATCCAAACAAATGTTTCATGAAATCACACACTTTAAAAAATCTTGTCTTCCTGACTGTCATTTTTTTTATTTTATTTTTTTTTAACCTGAAGTGTCCTTTCTCATTCATTCAAACAGTTTATAAGATATGCCATTTTAGCCAAAGCGACTTGAGTAGATACATTTTTGTATGGGTGGCCCCAGCGGGAATCGAACCCACTGCCCTTGCCGTTGCAAGCACCGTTTTTAAAAAGGCGGTGACGGTTTGTTGATAGGCAAGATGACCTTGACCTACCCAATACCTGGTTGGACTGGTGGTCACTACCTAACCCCTGGGAGAGGTGCTGGTGTCTGCTGAATCACCACAGTGAATGTCTTGGTGAAGTAGACCTTTTTGCCAAACTGATCTGTCTTCTCCTAGTTCTCCCTAACTGTCTTAGTGTCGACGACCTCACTCCACTCTGGGGCTATCTTCACTTCGAGTACGCTGACCTGATGTTTCTGATTGAGAGGGCTTCTGCTACAAGGGCTACCAGAAGGGCGACACTTCAGGCTGAGCTGACAGGCTGAGCACAGTGGAGGCTGCAGGGAGGACTTTTGTCTGGCTGCAGAACCCTTCTGTCTGTCTGCAGACTCCTGTTGTCTGTCTGCAGACTCCTGTTGTCTGTCTTCTGACTCCTGCTTGGCTGCAGACTCCTGTTGTCTGGCTGCAGAACCCTTCTGTCTGTCTGCAGACTCCTGTTGTCTGTCTTCTGACTCCTGCTTGGTTACAGACTGGATGGAGATGAAGGAGGATGGAGGACTGCTCTGGGACTTAATGACAGGTCCCTCATCAGCTGGCAGACCTGGGTCTCTTTGTGTCTTAGTGGTAGGGCTGTCCTTTCCCTGGGCCGTCTTAGCTCTGCTGCTGGAGCCGGTACTGATAGTGCTGATGTTGCTAGTGGAGCCTTGGGTCTGGGCTGCTGTCCCCTTTAGGGACTCCTGGGCTGCTGTCCCCTTTAGGGACTCCTTAAACAGGCCAGACAGAACAGCGATATCAGAGTCTGACTTAAGAGTGGACACAGAGTACAAAGCCTTCTTAATGGCCACTTCTATATCCATCAGTCTGGCGAAAGTCTGCTCCTTCAGGTTCATGATCTCCTCACTTGCTCTCTCCAGATTTCCGAACACAAGAGCCATGGAGGACATTGAGGTCTCAGTATCATCTTTCAGCGTCTCTGATCTCTTCACTTCTGAGATCTTCTGTTCCACCTTGGTCTGTTGTTGTTGTTTACGTTGTCTCTTGTCTCTTGGGGCAACGACCCAGTCAGGTATATTCTCAAATATTTTCCTGAGGGCCCTGACGTCCACCTGTCTGGTGTCTTCCTCCACCTCCTCCACCCAGGTCAAGATCTCTTTCAGCTCCTCCTGCTTCCTCAGGTTGTCAAAGATCTCCATGGCCATGGTCACGTTACCCCTCATGATCTTATCCATGTGGACCGACAGCCTCTGGCCACGCTCATCCTCTGTCTCTGCTTTCATCTCCGCTTTCATCTCCGCTTTCTTCTCCCTCATTACCACTGTGTTTTCCTTCTCTTCTTTCTGGATGTTGTTCTCTGGTTTACTGCATGGTTGAGGCTGAGAAGGGTCACTGGCTTGCTGTCCCACAGCAGTGTGTGTAACTGTGAGAGAGGTGTGTTTCTGGTTCTCTTCACTCTGGGTCATCTTCACGTGTTTAGGTTTCACAGGGGCTTTACTCTTCCCTCCAAAGTTCTGAAGTGCTGCTTGAAACCCTATGAAGTCCTCATTGACCTTCTCTTTGTCCTTTAGGGCCCCCTGGGGTCCCTGTCTCTGCTCTATAGGAGTCCTTTCTTGTGGTGACTTAGTGTTGCTCTCCTCCACTGGAACCAAGTTAAAACTAGTCTGTCTCTGAGGGATGACCTCAGACCCTTGACCTTCCTGGTTTAATGTCATTTCCTCATTGAGTTGGGTTGCATCACCAGTGTGTTGGGTGGCCTCGGCAGCCTCAGTATCAGCTGTTCCTACTGAGCTCCCAGCTGGCCTCTCAGATACGTACCTACTCTGTTGTGCCTCCGGAACACTATCTGTCTGTTGTAAGCCTCTGCAAAGGGCATCTGCGTAGGACTTTGGTTTGATAGTGAATGTTTGGGGAGATTGCTCTTCTTTTGATTGACTTTTAGTTGATTTCTTTGATTCCTTTGATTTGGTTGATTCTTTTGATTGACTTTTGGTTGACTCTTTTGTTTGACTTTTGGTTGACTCTTTCAGTTGAGTACTGTGAGTACTAGCAATACTAGAAATACTACTAGTAGTTCTTATAGAAATGGTGTGGCTGTCACTGATATCTACCTCTGTCTCTGTTGACTGACTAGCTGTGCTTCCTGTCATCTGACCTGGTTTAAGAGGAACTGCTGGTTTCGGCAGAAGACCTGGTTTAGGAGGAACTGCTGGTTTCGGCAGAAGACCAGGTTTTGGGCCAACATGTCTTTTCTTTTTATTTGAGGGAGCTAGAGATTGAGAGCCAGTCTGAGATTCATGTTTCAAAGTGGAGGCTGTAGCTAGTTTATTTGTGGTTTGGTCTGGGCTGGGGGGGTTTGCAGTTGCTACTCTCAGCTCCTTGGTGGCCACCTGTTCTCCTTCACTCATCGCTACTGAAGAGAATGGTTGAGCTTCAGTCAGAAATCCAGTCTTTAATTCACTGTGTTTTGGAACATTCCTCATATCAGGTTTCCTCTTTTGGCTTTGAAATGTAGATTTCCCAGAGTTCCTGTATATCATGGCAGCCTTGAAGTCTCCTTGGCTGACGTTAACGCCGCTAGTCTTCTCTAAAGAATGAAGCACTGCCTGTAGATTACCTCTCAGTACCTCCTCCTTCTCCTCTTCCTCCTCCTCCTCTGTTGTAGCACTCTGTAACGACTTCATGGCAGGTTTTAAGTGTCCTCTCTGGACCACCTCAGTGCCCTCTTGGACCTCCACACTCAAGGCTTCTGCATTTTGTAGTTCTTCAGAAGACGTAGCAGCACAGCTAGCCTCTTCGGTCTTGAGGCGGCAGGGTGTAGGTTCATGTTCTGAGGTGATAGAGGAGTGGGATGTGGAGATCTTTATAACAGAATTACAGCTGGTCTCTTCCTTCTGCACAGAGGTCTGCTGGACATCTACTACAATGTCACTGCTCTTCACAGAGATGGCTTGTCCTTCACTCATCACTACTGAAGGGGCTGGTTGAGCTTCAGTCAGAGTCCCAGTCTTTACTTCACTGTGTTGGGGAGCATACCTCACATTAGTCTTCTTCTTATGGCTTCCTTTCTGAGATTTTGGAGATTTCCTGCAGATCATGGCAGCCTCGAAGTCTCCTTGGCTGACATTAACGCCACTAGTCTTCTCCAGAGATTGGAGCGCTGCCTGTACATTACCTCTCACTACCTCCTCCTCCTCCTCCTGGTGCTGCTCTGTGGATGTCTGGGATGTGGAGGTCTTTATAACAGAATCAGAGCACGTCTCTATCTTCTCCACAGAGGTGTGCTGGTCCTGTACTATTGCTTTAGAGGTCTTCTCTGCCTTAGTCTCGTTCTGTTGGGCACAGCTCTGGTTGGCTAAGAAGATGTTCTTAAGGACTATATCCGGATCATTCTGCTCCACCTGATCCTCTGGTTGGTGTTGTTGATTATGTATCTTTGGCTCCGTGGAGACACCTGTTACAACATCAGTCCGAAGTGGGAGTTCCTTCTCCTCTGGCTGGACCTGCAAGGTTTTCAGATACTCCAAATCTCCCTTTTCAATGCAGCTCCTGAATAACTTGACATTCCCCATGACATTGACCTCAGGTTTGTAAGTGGCTGGGGCTGAGTGGTCCTGACTGGTGGCCAAGAGACAGCTGATGGTTGACTTCACATCGCCTCTCCTTACTTCACCAGTCTCAGTTTTAATCTCATCGCCTGCAGCAATGTCTAGGACGTTGGTCTCCGTCCTCTGTTCCTGTGGGGGATAGTACCTCTCCACCTCTCCTTCAGAATTGTTGTACAGGGAGTAAACGGTGACCTCAGTCTGTCCCTGACCGTCCTCCTGTATAACTACTCCTTTCCTCAGAGAGCTGTCCTGACTGAGGATGTCCTCAATGAGCTGGACAACGTTAGCTGTTCTGAACCCTTTATCTTGGTTTGAAGCCAGACGTACCTGATGGAAAGGTACCATCACCATGGTAACCTCCACGTTCCTCTTCGCGTCCTCCTTCAGGTAAACCACCTGAGGCTTAAGGGTTGCCCGGGGTAACAGCTGGAGTATAAAATTCTTAACCCTGCCCTCAGCCACCTTTTCCTGTTCTATCTCTGGTCTCAGACCGGGGGTCAGCCTGTACCTAGCCTTCTGACCACTTCCTGTCTCGCTAGCCTTGATGATGGATCCGTGGGAGTGGAGGGCGTTGAAGTGATAGAGAGAGTTCAATGTCTCGCTGATGCTCTCTGCCACCATCTCCATCTCCTCTCTGTTATGGTGGTTAATCAGGTCGAACAGAGTGGACTCAAACAATTGAGCTCTGTTCCTTACGTTAGCCACTAACTCTAACATGTCCTCCTGGACCCTTCTATCAGGAGCTAGGTCGCCTGGGAGTGAACTAGTGTTCTGGGGCTTTGGTTCCTGCATATGTGATGGTTTTCCAGTTTTATTTATTGCTTGGTTTTCAAGCAGAGAAGTACACGGATACTTTGGAATTCTTGGACTAGTTTCAACATCTGCGTTTGAAACACACTGTGACTTTCTCTCAAAGACTTGTTTGACTGTGGAGAACCCTTCATGCTGTGGCTGAACCTCAGTGTCTGCACTATTAGCACCGACACCCAGATCTTCTCCCTCAGACTGAGAACTCACATCAAGATTTTTAAAACAAATTTGGCTTTTGATCACTTTCTGATCTGTCTTACTGCTTCCTGTCTCAAACACTTGTTTTCTCTTCTGAACAGCTCCCCTCTCATCCTCTGACACGATAACCTTGTTCAGGGTCACGTCCTCCTGGTTGGCCCTCAGGGTGTCGACTTGCTGGCTCTCAAACAGCCTCCTAGCAGACTGGACGTCCAACCTGACCATCTCCTCCTCCTCACACTCAGTAAGTTCCCCATGAATAGCATCAGTCCTCTCCACCTGGTCTGTGGTTTCTTTAACCCTCTCCTCCTGAAGGTTCTGGTTATACCATGGCTGTTCAAACAAAGCTGATGTTCTCTTCACGTCTCCCCAAACACCAACACCAGCCCCAACTCTATTCCCGGCCCCCTCCGCGATGTGCATTTTAGAAGTGTGGGGATCCACAGTATTGCTCTGTACACAGTTCTCGAATATCAACCGCCTGGACAGGACCTCTCCCTCGTATCCGGTCTCGCCAGCTATCGGCTGGGTTTCTAAACACAGCACTTCAGCCAGCTCCTGATCCACCACCCCATCTAGGCTTTCCAGGCTCCTCAGCTCCGGGTGGGTGTGCTTCAGGAGCCTCCGCAGCTCAACTTTCTGTCGCTGTTGGTACAATGCTGACAATGCCTCTTTGGAAGGAAGAGTGGGAGAGGCGATGGATGGCTGGGTGGATGTTCTCACAGTGGGTCCTGCCTCTTGGTGAAGTCTGGATGGACCAGGTTGAAGAAGACCATCTTTCCTCTGTTGGCTAACCTCTGCCATCTTAGATGGAAAGCAAAAAGGGGATATTGTTGTCATTGTCTCCATTGAGGGAAGTACCAATTCAAAGAAAACCATGCGCAGAGAGGACAGCCATGCTTGAAGGGGTTTATACATTACCGTTGGTCAGCTTGCAAACAGCTTTCCATAAACCAAGTTGCATTCTACATTTTACTCATTTAGCAGACGCTCTTATCCAGAGCGACGTTCAAGGCCACATCGACAGATCTTTCACCTAGGGGATTTGAACCAGCAACCTTTAGATTACTGACCCTTAACCGCTAGGCTACCTGCTGCCCATTCTATTAGCTGAACTCCAAATATTCTATAAGCTCAACTCCAAAAATTATGTTTGCTGAACTCAAAACATTTTGTTAGCTTAACTCCAGAACAATGTGTTTGCTGAACTCCAAAACAATCCGTGCCATAAGTCACAGTCCTCGGAGAAAGGAGACATGTCCACATTCTTCAATGTTTGTATTGTTATGGTTATATTGCCATGTTATCCCCTGAATAACAGCAACAACAAGAACAACATCCACAACAACCCACCGTTAACTGCAAGCAAAACAAACAATCCTTGTAAAACACACCTTGCACTTTGCCATGCCAACTCTGGGAGTTTATGAACACAATAGGACTCCAGTTTCCTCTGCCTACCTTGGATGGTTTCCCTCCTCTCTTGGTTGGAGAGGATGGATCTTGAGCCTGCAGGAAAAGGATCATTATATCAGGTCAGACAACCAAGAGAATTCTCTTTGGTTATAGTCACAGCCGTGTATATTCCCCCTCAAGCAGATACCACGACGGCTCTCAAGGAACTACACGGGTCTTTATGCAAACTGGAAACCACATATCCTGAGGCCGCATTAACTGTAGCTAGGGATTTTAACAGAGCTAATTTGAGGAAAACGCTACTGAAGCTCTATCAATACATTGACTGTAGTCCTTGCTTAGGAAAAACACTAGACCACTGCTACTCACCTTTTTGAGATGCTTACAAGGCCCTCCCCCACCCTCCCTTTGGCAAATCAGATCATGACTCCATTTTGCTCCTCCCTTCCTATAGGCAGAAACTCAAACAGGAAGTACCCGTGCTAAGGTCTATTCAACGCTGGTCTGACCAATCGAAATTCATAGTTCAAGATTGTTTTGATCACGCTGACAGATATGTTTTGGGTAGCCTTTGAGAATAACATTGACGTGTTCACAGACACGGTGACTGAGTTCATCAGGAAGTGTGTAGTGGATGTTGTTCCCACGGTGACTATTAAAACCTAACTAAACCAGAAACTATGGATAAATGGTAGCATTTGGGCAAAACTGAAAGCACAAACCACCGCATTTGACCATTGAAAGGTGACTGGAAATATGGTTGAATACAAACATTGTCGTTATTCCCTCCAAAAGGCAATCAAACAGGCAAAACGTCAGAACAGAGTCAAAGTGGAGTCTCAATTCAACGACTCAGACATGAGATGTATGTGGCAGGGTCTACAGATAATCACAGATGACAAAGGGAAAACCAGACACGTCGCGGACACCGACGTCTTGCTTCCGGACAAGCTCAACACCTTCGGCCGCTTTGAGGATAACACTGTGCCAGTGATGCGGCCCTCTCCCAAGGACTGTGGGCTCTCATTCTCCGTGGCCGACGTGAGTAAGACATCTAAGCGTGTTAACCCTCTCAAGGCTACCGGCCCAGATGGTATCCCTATCCGCGTCCTCAGAACATGCGCAGATCACCTGGTTAGAGTGTTTACGGACATATTAAATCTATCTCTATCCCAGTCTGCTGACCCCACTTGCTTCAAGATGTACACCATTGTTCCTGTACCCAAGAAAGCAAAAGTAACTGAACTAAATGACTATCGCACCGTAGCACTCACTTCTGACATCATAAAGTGCTTTGAGAGGCTAGTTAAGGATAATATCACTTCTACCTTACCTGACACCTTAGACCCACTTCAATTTGCATACCGCCCAAATAGATCCACAGATCTGCAGACTGCCCTAGCCCATCTGGACAAGAGGAATACTTATGTAAGAATGCTGTTTGTTGACTATAGCTCAGCCTTCAACACCATAGTACCCTCCAAGCTCATCATTAAGCTGGAGGCCCTGGTTCTGAACCCCCCCTGTGCAACTGGGTCCTGGAATTCCTGACGGGCCACCCCCAGGTGGTGAAGGTAGGAAGCAACATCTCCACTTCACTGACCCTCAACACTGGGGCCCCACAAGGGTGCGTGCTCAGCCCCCTCCTGTAGTCCCTGTTCACCCGTGACTGCGTGGCCACGCACGCCTCGAACTCAATCATCAAGTTTGCAGACAATACAAAAGTAATGGGCCTGATTACCAACAATGATGAGACAGCCTACAGGGAGGAGGTGAGGGCCCTGGCGGAGTGGTGCCATGAAAATAACCTCTGCCTTAACATTAACAAAACAAAGGAGATGATTGTGGACCTCAGGGAACAACAGATGGAGCACCCCCTGATCCACATTGACGGGACAGTAGTGGAGAAGGTGGAAAGCTTCAAGTTCCTCTGCGTACACATCACTGACAATCTGAAATGGTCCACCCACACAGACAGTGTGGTGAAGAAGGCGCAACAAGTGCCTCTTCAACCTCAGGAGGCTGAAGAAATTTGGCTTAGCCCCTAAGACACTCACAAACTTTTACAGATGTACAATTGAGAGCATCCTGTCGGGCTGTTGGTATGCCAACTGCACTGCCATCAACAGCAGGGCTCTCCAGAGGGTGGTGAGGTCTTACCAACGCATCACCGGGGGCAAACTACCTGCCCTCCAGGACACCTACAGCACCCAATGTCACAGGACGGCCAAAAAGATTTGAAGGGCATCAACAACCCGAGACACGGCCTGTTCCCCCCGGCAACATCCAGAAGGCGAGGTCAGTACAGGTGCATCAAAGCTGGGACAGAGAGACTGAAAAACAGCTTCTATCTCAAGGACATCAGACTGTTAATTAGCCATCACTAGCCGGCTTCCACCCAGTTATTCAACCCTGTACCTTAGAGTCTGCTTCCCTATATACATAGACATGGAATCACTGGCCACTTTAATAATGTTTACATACTGTTTTACTCATTTCATATGTATATACTGTATTCTATTCTACTGTGTTTTAGTCTATGCCAACCCGACATTCCTCTTCCTAATATACTTATATATTTCTTAATTCCATTCTTTTACTTTTAGATTTGTGTTTATTGCTGTGAATTGTTAGATACTACTGCACTGTTGGAGCTAGGAACACAAGCATTTTGCTACACCAGCAATAACATCTGCTAAATATGTGTATGTGACCAATAATGTTTAATTTGATTTAGACCATCATAATAACATCTAAATAGAACATCAGACCATCATAATAACATCTAAATAGAACATCAGACCATCATAATAACATCTAAATAGAACATCAGACCATCATAATAACATCTAAATAGAACATCAGACCATCATAATAACATCTAAATAGAACATCAGACCATCATAATAACATCTAAATAGAACATCAGACCATCATAATAACATCTAAATAGAGGATCAGACCATCATAATAACATCTAAATAGAACATCAGACCATCATAATAACATCTAAATAGAACATCAGACCATCATAATAACATCTAAATAGAACATCAGACCATCATAATAACATCTAAATAGAACATCAGACCATCATAATAACATCTAAATAGAGGATCAGACCATCATAATAACATCTAAATAGAACATCAGACCATCATAATAACATCTAAATAGAACATCAGACCATCATAATAACATCTAAATAGAACATCAGACCATCATAATAACATCTAAATAGAACATCAGACCATCATAATAACATCTAAATAGAGGATCAGACCATCATAATAACATCTAAATAGAGCATCAGACCATCATAATAACATCTAAATAGAACATCAGACCATCATAATAACATCTAAATAGAACATCAGACCATCATAATAACATCTAAATAGAACATCAGACCATCATAATAACATCTAAATAGAACATCAGACCATCATAATAACATCTAAATAGAACATCAGACCATCATAATAACATCTAAATAGAACATCAGACCATCATAATAACATCTAAATAGAACATCAGACCATCATAATAACATCTAAATAGAGGATCAGACCATCATAATAACATCTAAATAGAACATCAGACCATCATAATAACATCTAAATAGAACATCAGACCATCATAATAACATCTAAATAGAGGATCAGACCATCATAATAACATCTAAATAGAACATCAGACCATCATAATAACATCTAAATAGAACATCAGACCATCATAATAACATCTAAATAGAGCATCAGACCATCATAATAACATCTAAATAGAACATCAGACCATCATAATAACATCTACATAGAGGATCAGACCATCATAATAACATCTAAATAGACCATCATAATAACATCTAAATAGACCATCATAATAACATCTAAATAGAACATCAGACCATCATAATAACATCTAAATAGAACATCAGACCATCATAATAACATCTAAATAGAACATCAGACCATCATAATAACATCTAAATAGAACATCAGACCATCATAATAACATCTAAATAGAACATCAGACCATCATTATAACATCTAAATAGAACATCAGACCATCATAATAACATCTAAATAGAGGATCAGACCATCATAATAACATCTAAATAGAACATCAGACCATCATAATAACATCTAAATAGAACATCAGACCATCATAATAACATCTAAATAGAACATCAGACCATCATAATAACATCTAAATAGAGGATCAGACCATCATAATAACATCTAAATAGAACATCAGACCATCATAATAACATCTAAATAGAACATCAGACCATCATAATAACATCTAAACAGAACATCAGACCATCATAATAACATCTAAATAGAGGATCAGACCATCATAATAACATCTAAATAGAACATCAGACCATCATAATAACATCTAAATAGAACATCAGACCATCATAATAACATCTAAATAGAACATCAGACCATCATAATAACATCTAAATAGAACATCAGACCATCATAATAACATCTAAATAGAGGATCAGACCATCATAATAACATCTAAATAGAGCATCAGACCATCATAATAACATCTAAATAGAACATCAGACCATCATAATAACATCTAAATAGAACATCAGACCATCATAATAACATCTAAATAGAACATCAGACCATCATAATAACATCTAAATAGAACATCAGACCATCATAATAACATCTAAATAGAACATCAGACCATCATAATAACATCTAAATAGAACATCAGACCATCATAATAACATCTAAATAGAACATCAGACCATCATAATAACATCTAAATAGAGGATCAGACCATCATAATAACATCTAAATAGAACATCAGACCATCATAATAACATCTAAATAGAACATCAGACCATCATAATAACATCTAAATAGAGGATCAGACCATCATAATAACATCTAAATAGAACATCAGACCATCATAATAACATCTAAATAGAACATCAGACCATCATAATAACATCTAAATAGAGCATCAGACCATCATAATAACATCTAAATAGAACATCAGACCATCATAATAACATCTACATAGAGGATCAGACCATCATAATAACATCTAAATAGACCATCATAATAACATCTAAATAGACCATCATAATAACATCTAAATAGAACATCAGACCATCATAATAACATCTAAATAGAACATCAGACCATCATAATAACATCTAAATAGAACATCAGACCATCATAATAACATCTAAATAGAACATCAGACCATCATAATAACATCTAAATAGAACATCAGACCATCATTATAACATCTAAATAGAACATCAGACCATCATAATAACATCTAAATAGAGGATCAGACCATCATAATAACATCTAAATAGAACATCAGACCATCATAATAACATCTAAATAGAACATCAGACCATCATAATAACATCTAAATAGAACATCAGACCATCATAATAACATCTAAATAGAGGATCAGACCATCATAATAACATCTAAATAGAACATCAGACCATCATAATAACATCTAAATAGAACATCAGACCATCATAATAACATCTAAACAGAACATCAGACCATCATAATAACATCTAAATAGAGGATCAGACCATCATAATAACATCTAAATAGAACATCAGACCATCATAATAACATCTAAATAGAACATCAGACCATCATAATAACATCTAAATAGAACATCAGACCATCATAATAACATCTAAATAGAACATCAGACCATCATAATAACATCTAAATAGAACATCAGACCATCATAATAACATCTAAATAGAACATCAGACCATCATAATAACATCTAAATAGAACATCAGACCATCATAATAACATCTAAATAGAACATCAGACCATCATAATAACATCTAAATAGAACATCAGACCATCATAATAACATCTAAATAGAACATCAGACCATCATAATAACATCTAAATAGAGGATCAGACCATCATAATAACATCTAAATAGAACATCAGACCATCATAATAACATCTAAATAGAACATCAGACCATCATAATAACATCTAAATAGAGGATCAGACCATCATAATAACATCTAAATAGAACATCAGACCATCATTATAACATCTAAATAGAGGATCAGACCATCATAATAACATCTAAATAGAACATCAGACCATCATAATAACATCTAAATAGAACATCAGACCATCATAATAACATCTAAATAGAGCATCAGACCATCATAATAACATCTAAATAGAACATCAGACCATCATAATAACATCTAAATAGAACATCAGACCATCATAATAACATCTAAATAGAACATCAGACCATCATAATAACATCTACATAGAGGATCAGACCATCATAATAACATCTAAATAGACCATCATAATAACATCTAAATAGAACATCAGACCATCATAATAACATCTAAATAGAACATCAGACCATCATAATAACATCTAAATAGAACATCAGACCATCATAATAACATCTAAATAGAACATCAGACCATCATTATAACATCTAAATAGAACATCAGACCATCATAATAACATCTAAATAGAGGATCAGACCATCATAATAACATCTAAATAGAGGATCAGACCATCATAATAACATCTAAATAGAACATCAGACCATCATAATAACATCTAAATAGAACATCAGACCATCATAATAACATCTAAATAGAACATCAGACCATCATAATAACATCTAAATAGAGCATCAGACCATCATAATAACATCTAAATAGAACATCAGACCATCATAATAACATCTAAATAGAACATCAGACCATCATAATAACATCTAAATAGAACATCAGACCATCATAATAACATCTAAATAGAACATCAGACCATCATAATAACATCTAAATAGAACATCAGACCATCATAATAACATCTAAATAGAACATCAGACCATCATAATAACATCTAAATAGAACATCAGACCATCATAATAACATCTAAATAGAACATCAGACCATCATAATAACATCTAAATAGAACATCAGACCATCATAATAACATCTAAATAGAACATCAGACCATCATAATAACATCTAAATAGAACATCAGACCATCATAATAACATCTAAATAGAACATCAGACCATCATAATAACATCTAAATAGAACATAATAATAACATCTAAATAGAACATCAGACCATCATAATAACATCTAAACAGAGTATATAGGATTTTTAGAAACATTTTGTTGCAGAGGAAATACATGCAATTTTCAGTGTGGCCCTCTGTACCTAGTTGAAGACCGAATACGGCCTGGGGGAAATGTCCCCGTCTTAGCCAATCATAATAACTTCTAAATAGAGATTAGCACCTGTTCTGAAACTATAGTGAACAATTACAGGCCCTCATTCCATATGTCAACTATTAGAGTTTTATTACTATGTAGAGGTGAAGTCAGAAGGTTACATACACCTTAGCAAAATACATTTAAACTCAGTTTTTCACAATTCCTGACATTTAATCCTAGTGAAAATTCCCTGTTTTAGGTCAGTTAGGATCACCACATTTTAAGAATGTGAAATGTCAGAATAAAAGGTAGAGAGAATGATTTATTTCAGCTTTTATTTCTTTCATCACATTCCCAGTGGGTCAGAAGTTTACATACACTCAGTCAGTATTTGGTAGCATTGCCTTAAAATAGTTTAACTTGGGTTAAACGTTTCGGGTAGCCTTCCACAAGCTTCCCACAATAAGTTGGGTGAATTTTGTCCCTTTCCTCCTGACAGAGCTGGTGTAACTGAGTCAGGTTTGTAGGCCTCCTTGGGTGCACACACTTTTTCAGTTCTCCCTACAAATGTTCTATGGGATTGAGGTCAGGGCTTTGTGATGGCCACTCCAATACCTTGAGCTTGTTGTCCTTAAGCAAATTTGCCACAACTTTGGAAGTTTGCTTGGGGTCATTGTCCATTGGTAGACCCATTTGCGACCAAGCATTAACATCCTGACTGATGTCTTGAGATTTTGCTTCAATATTTCCACATAATTTTCCATCCTCATGATGCCATCTATTTTGTGAAGTGCACCAGTCCCTCCTGCAGCAAAGCTCCCCCACAACATGATGCTGCCAACCCTGTGCTTCACGGTTGGGATGGTGTTCTTCGGCTTGCAAGCCTCCCCCTTTTTCCTCCAAACATAACGATGGTCATTATGGCCAAACAGTTATATTTTTGTTTCATCAGACCAGAGGACATTTCTCCAAAAAGTACAATCTTTGTCCCCATGTGCAGTTGCAACGGTAGTCTGGCTTTTTTATGGCGGTTTTGGAGCAGTGGCTTCTTCCTTGCTGAGCGGCCTTTCAGGTTATGTCGATATTGGACTCGTTTTACTGTGGATATAGATACTTTTGTACCAGTTTCCTCTAGCATCTTCACAAGGTCCTTTGCTGTTGTTCTGGGATTGATTTGCACTTTTCGCACCAAAGTACGTTAATCTCTAGGAGACAGAACGTGTCTCCTTCCTGAGTGAAATAATCTGTTTGTCAACAATTGTTGTTAAAATTACTTGTGTCATGCACAAAGTAGATATTCTAACCGACTTGCCAAAACTATAGTTTGTTAACAAGAAATGTATGGAGTGGTTGAAAAACAAGTTTTAATGACTCCAACCTTGGTGCATGTAAACTTCCAACCTCAACTGCATGTATAAATTGGAGGCTAAAAGCTGAGGTGCATTATACAGCACATAAAAACACAGAGAAAAAGGAAGTCAGGAAGTAGCAGTCTGTCTTTAGGAGCATTGAGCAGCCTTCAAATCCAATGGGAATGAAACCCACAACAGTATTGTTTGGCGTTTCTAGGGCCATGCTCTTATCCACTGAACCACACAGGACCACATGACAATAGTTATCATTTCTCTGTCAGTAGTCATTACACCGTAATACACTCACTGAGCTGTTCTGTAACAGCTGTCTGTTCTAAATGTACCACTGGGTGAGTGGGAGGACACTGAACGCCTCTGACACAAATACAGATACAGAAGCAGACCAAGGGCCTTGTGATTCACACAGCGGAATCTATAGAAGAATCAGGGCCTTGTGATTCACACAGCAGAATCTATAGAAGAATCAGGGCCTTGTGATTCACACAGCAGAATCTATAGAAGAATCAGGGCCTTGTGATTCACACAGTAGAGCCAATAGAAGAAGCAGGGCCTTGTGATTCACCTTAGAACCTATAGAAGAATCAGGGCCTTGTGATTCACCGTTGAACCTATAGAAGAATCAGGGCCTTGTGATTCACCGTAGAAAATATAGAAAAATCAGGGCCTTGTGATTCACCGTAGAATCTATAGAAGAATCAGGGCCTTGTGATTCACCGTATAAACTATACAAGAATCAGGGCCTTGTGATTCACCTTAGAACCTATAGAAGAATCAGGGCCTTGTGATTCACTGTAGAACACACCCCTGCCCACATATACACACCCCTGGCCACAAATACACACACCCCTGGCCACATATACACACACCCCTGCCCACATATACACACCCCTGCCCACATATACACACCCCTGGCCACATATACACACACCCCTGCCCACATATACACACCCCTGCCCACATATACACATCCCTGCCCACATATACACACCCCTGCCCACATGTACACACCCCTGCCCGCATATACACACCCCTGCCCACATATACACACCCCTGCCCACATATACACACCCCTGCCCACATATACACACCCCTGCCCACATGTACACACCCCTGCCCGCATATACACACCCCTGCCCACATATACACACCCCTGCCCACATATACACACCCCTGCCCACATATACACACCCCTGCCCACATATACACACCCCTGCCCACATATATAGACCCCTGCCCACATATACACACCCCTGCCCACATGCAGACACCCCTGCCCACATATATAGACCCCTGCCCACGTATACACACCCCTGCCCACATGCAGACACCCCTGCCCACATGCACACAAACAAACAAACCTATACATGCTCAATTCTATCTTCACCAAAAATGAATCCACATGATTTTCCTTCATGTTAAACACGCCACGTACTCACAGGGGTAAACTGCTCTCAATCCCTTGTTCCTGACTGTCCTCTGTCCTCTGGGTTTGAAAGTTGAAGGTATGAATGCAACTGCTGCTAGGGTCTCTATCTCGCTATAGGACTGGTATCTGAGAGGTTAGCTTTAAATGGTTAGTCTCTCTCTCGCTATAGGACTGGTATCTGAGAGGTTAGCTTTAAATGGTTAGTCTCTCTCTCGCTATAGGACTGGTATCTGAGAGGTTAGCTTTAAATGGTTAGTCTCTCTCCCTCTGTCTCTGTCTGTCTCTGTCTGTCTCTCTCTGTCTCTGTCTCTGTCTCTGTCTCTCTCTCTCTCTCTCTGTCTCTCTCTCTGCACTTCTTGCTCTCTCTCTATATAAATCTCTCTCTCTGTCACTGTGTATTCCTGCCTGCTCCAGTGACAGCTGAGCATGTCATCCCAACACTTCCACACTGGAAGAAGGATCTGGTTCCAGGGTCTATTTCTGTCTCTCAGGGCGACTGGCCTAGTATTCTCCCCCCTTCTCCCTCCCCTTCCCTCCCCTTCCTCCACTGACCGCCAGCACTATTCCCACACACACTAGCCGGAGTCAATCACAGGCTGGCCCTGTCCACCACAGTGACAGAGCTATCCCCTCTCCTCCTCCTCCCTTCTCCTCCCTGCCCCTCACTTTACCAGTCAGGGTTTTATTTTGGCCTCATGTCCTAGCATAGGACCGCCCACTCTGTGATGTCAGCAGTGTTTACAAGACAGTGAGCCTCAGGTCGTGGTTCATAGGAACACTGGGACCCAAGAGTTTCAAATCAAATCAAATTTTTATTTGTCACATACACATGGTTAGCCAATGTTAATGCGAGTGTAGCGAAATGCTTGTGCTTCTAGTTTCGACAATGCAGTAATAACCAACAAGTAATCTAACCTAACAATTCCACAACTACTACCTTATACACACAAGTGTAAAGGGATAAAGAATATGTACATAAAGTTATATGAATGAGTGATGGTACAGAACAGCATAGGCAGATACAGTAGATGGTATCGAGTACAGTATATACAGTGGGGCAAAAAAGTATTTAGTCAGCCTCCAATTGTGCACGTTCTCCCACTTAAAAAGATGAGAGAGGCCTGTAATTTTCATCATAGGTACACTTCAACTATGACAGACAAAATGAGAAAAAGAAATCCAGAAAATCACATTGTAGGATTTTTTATGAATTTATTTGCAAATTATGGTGCAAAATAAGTATTTGGTCACCTACAAACAAGCAAGATGTCACACCCTGACCATAGTTTGCTTTGTATGTTTCTATGTTTTGGTTGGTCAGGGTGTGATCGGAGTGGGCATTCTATGTTGGATGTCTTGTTTGTCTATTTCTATGTCTGGCCTGATATGGTTCTCAATCAGAGGCAGGTGTTAGTCATTGTCTCTGATTGGGAACCATATTTAGGTAGCCTGGGTTTCACTGTGTGTTTGTGGGTGATTGTTCCTGTCTCTGTGTTTTGCACCAGATAGGGCTGTTTTTGGTTTTCCACGTTTATTGTTTTGTAGTGTTCGTGTTTATCTTTTTGTTATTAAACATGAATCAAAGAAACCACACTGCATTTTGGTCCGCCTCTACTTCACCACAGGAAAACCCTTACAGAATCACCCACCAACCAAGGACCAAGCGGCGTGGTAAACAGAGGCAGCAGCAACAGCAGCAGCAGGAGAAGCGACAGGTGCAGCAGGAGCAACAGCAAAAGCAGTAGCATGAGGAGCTAGCATGGCAGAGCGGCTGGAAGCCCGAGAGGCAGCCCCAAAAATGTATTGGGGGGGGGGGGGGGGGGGGGGCACAGGGAGAGTGTGGCAGAGTCAGGAATCAGACCTGAGCCAACTCCCCCTGTTTACTGTAAGGAGCCATGGATGGATTTGGAGCTGTCGGCGAAGCTGAGTGCTGAGTCTGAGAGTGTTGAGGATATATTGGACAGAGTAGAGAGAAGGCTGTTGGTTTGGCATAGTAGGCAAGGCATTCGCCCTGAGGTGCGTGTCCTCAGCCCGGTACCACCAGTGCCGGCACCCCGCACCAGGCTGTCTCTCCGTTCCATCAACACAGGTGCTCCCGCCTGTCCGGCGCTACCGGAGTTTCCGCCCCTCAGTCCAGAGGCACCAGCGCCACTCAGTCCAGAGGCGCCAGAGCCCCTCATTCCAGAGGCGCCGCCTGAGCGGTCCGTCTGCCCAGTGCTATCTGAGCTGTCCGTCTGTCCAGTGCTGCCAGAGCCTACCTCCTCTCCAGCGTTGCCGGAGCTTCCCGTCTGCCCAGCGCCGCCTGAGCTACCAGTCTGCCCAGCACCATCAGCGCCGCCTGAGCCACCCATCTGCCCAGCGCCGCCTGAGCCACCCGTCTGCCCAGCGCCGCCTGAGCCACCCGTCTGCCCAGCGCCGCCAGTGCCGCCCGTCTGCCCAGCGCCGCCTGTGCCGCCCGTCTGCAAGGAGCCGCCAGTCTGCAAGGGGCCGCCAGTGCCGCCAGTCTGCCAGGAGCCGCCAGTGCCGCCAGTCAGCCAGGAGCCGCCAGTCAGCCAGGAGCCGCCAGTGCCGCCAGTCAGCCAGGAGCCCCCAGTGCCGCCAGTCAGCCAGGAGCCGCCAGTGCCGCCAGTCAGCCAGGAGCCGCCAGTCAGCCAGGAGCCGCCAGTGCCGCCAGTCAGCCAGGAGCCGCCAGTGCCGCCAGTCAGCCAGGGTACTGTCACGCCCTGGCCTTAGTATTCTGTGTTTTCGTTAGTATTTTGGTGAGGCCAGGGTGTGACATGGGGATTTATGTGGTTTGTTTTGTCTGGGGTTGTTTGTATTTATGGGATTGTGGTTAGAGTAGTACTCTAGGTAAGTCTATGGTTGCCTAGAGTGGTTCTCAATCAGAGGCAGGTGTTTATCGTTGTCTCTGATTGGGAACCATATTTAGGCAGCCATATTCTTTAGGTCTCTTGTGGGTGATTGTTCCTGTCTTTGTGTTTGTGGCACCAGCTAGGACTGTTTCGGTTTTTTTCGCGTTTCTTGTTTTGTAGATTGTTGTACTTTCATCTTCATTAAAGATGTACAAAACTAACCACGCTGCATTTTGGTCCGCCTCTCTTTCACCAGAAGAAAACCGTTACACAAGATTTCTGGCTCTCACAGACCTGAGAGGTTTGAGTTTGGAGTGTGACTGTTTGAGGTTGTGGACAGGTGGCTTTTATACTGATAACAAGTTCAAACAGGTGCCATTAATACAGGTAACGAGTGGAGGACAGAGGAGCCTCTTAAAGAAGAAGTTACAGGTCTGTGAGAGCCAGAAATCTTGCTTGTTTGTAGGTGACCAAATACAGTCTGATGGCCTTGAGATAGAAACAGTTTTTCAGTCTCTCAGTCCCTGCTTTGATGCACCTGTACTGACCTCGCCTTCTGGATGATAGCAGGGTGAACAGGCAGTGGCTGGGGTGGTTGTTGTCCTTGATGATCTTTATGGCCTTCCTGTGACATCGGGTGGTATAGGTGTCCTGGAGGGCAGGTAGTTTGCCTCCGGTGATGCGTTGTGCATACATGTTTTCAGTGCTGCAGTAGTCAACTACTGATCTGGAGAAAATGATCAACTGCCTCATCTCCCAACTTGATTAATGCAATGCCCTCCTTGGTGGTCTCCTCTCAAAGACTTGATTAATGCAATGCCCTCCTTGGTGGTCTCCTCTCAAAGACTTGATTAATGCAATGCCCTCCTTGGTGGTCTCCTCTCAAATACTTGATTAATGCAATGCCCTCCTTGGTGGTCTCCTCTCAAAGACTTGATTAATGCAATGCCCTCCTTGGTGGTCTCCTCTCAGA